>NC_083785.1:8251958-8446958 GCF_015708825.2 Lethenteron reissneri
GAAGGCGATTCCAGGATATCCGAGGCCATGGTGTGGTCGGGGGAGCGGTGGCGCAGCAGTTATAGCAACTGCACGGTGAACCGGGTTCCGTTGAATGCTACATTATACACATTGAAGAACGTCTCCGTGAACATTTGGAGAGGTAGGAGGAGGGAGGGAGTGCGATGGAGTGCTTGTTAGTCCACCGCACTGTGCACATTTGCCACTTGAGTTCGAATCCGGGCCCCCGTGCTCTTGGCAGCCAACAGGGAACGAAACGGGACTGAGAAAAAAAACGCCCGTAGTGGAGATGGAGTGATTAATTCGGCACGTCTGCTGATGCCGTGTGGGATTATTACTCCGCAGGATCGTGGGAGATGGTGGCAGCTTTGCAATGCCTCCATTCAGCATGATGATTTATCTAAATGCATCATTTGCACAATGTATTTGGTGATGCTACGTTGGCAGTGGCGCACACACGCTAACAATAATATCAACAACAACAGCGCTCAACACATTCGGCACCGACACTGTGGCCTTTGGTGGACAAATCTTCAGAGGCGACGTTTCGGGCAATGACCCTTGTGCTATGCAGAAGAGAAATTGTCAAAAAACGTCACCTATTGTAGACCTTGGCTTTTCAGGCAGCGGTATTCACGAATGTGCGGCGTTTTACCGAAAGAACCAAGAATATTACATCAAAATTCATAATGTAGCTCGACACGTGTGTATGTTTACAGGCTATCGTGTGTGTACATATACGTAGACGTGTTTAAGTTAGGGTATGTGTCTATGGATATGTGCTCGCTAACAACAGTCGCCCCAGCAGTAATGTCAAGCATACGCTATCACAATTCAATAACGCGATGCGCATCAAAACTAGAACTCTGAGTTCCGGCACCAATTCCCTGGTTCCGCTGAAACATTCTGCCACCGAATATCGGCAGAGGCGTGCAAACTGCAAAGGAATATCCGCACGCGTTTCTTACCAATTACAACCACTAAGACCTGCACCAATGTCACCTCTCAAGGCCAGATTTCCTCTCTCTGGGATCGAACGGCTGCTGCTGCTGCTGATGTCGCCATCCCAGAATCTCGCCCAGATCCCGAAGAACTCCATGAACAGAGTGGAAACAGCGCGGCTCGTACCAGAATAAACGCCTCCTCGTTCGAGACCCAGACATCGTCGCCTTTGACATTCCTCCTCGAAGGCACAGCTGGTGGAACCACAAAACCGCATCGGAACATCGCCGGGCCGATGCGCGCATCCCCTTCATGAGTGGATAATTAAAGGCACGAGCCACAACTGCGTGATTGTGGCTCACGCGACCCAAGCCTATGGACCGCACGGCAGTAAAATCCGCTGTGGCCTGCGTTCCTTCAGCAGAGGAGGGGGGGGGGGGGATCAGGAAAACGACACGAACTCTCTCCCTCTCTCTCTGCTGAAGCCCTCTTGTCCGTGGCAAACAGACCCAGTGGCATTCTAACTCCCGAACATATTGCTGCGTAAAATAAAAAAAGTGTGTTGCGTCATCTTCTTCTTCTTGGTTCTTTCGGTAAAGTCACGTAGAATGGAAATAATAACTTAATAAAAAAACATAATAAAGTAATTCCACAGAATTATTTAATTATGTTTTATTTTTATTATTTTATTATTTCCATTCTACGTGACTTTACCGAAAGAACCAAGAAGGAGAATCCCTGCAGTCACGAAAGCTTTAAATCGAAAAATGATGTTGCGTCTCTTATCATATGCCTGTTGCAGTGTATGTGTTCAGTGGCAAGAGGTATTTGAACTCTGCGTTTGGCCTCTCGTAGGTCAATGATTGCCTGGTCCGGTGCGCATTGAACATCAGCACGGGGGAGCCAAAGTTCGACCGGCCCTTGTGGCGAGAACGCCACAGACGCATCGCGCGCACTCAGATGCGCTGCTTCCGCGGCCGTCTGGAATGCTCTTCTATGCACTTTTAAATAACTTAGATAGAAAATTAATTCCTTTAGAACTATTCTTGTGTGTGTGTGTTTAGGCTGTTTTCCTTCCACCGCACCTCCGATTTGCACGGCTGGCTTAAGTAAGGTGATATAATTTCGATTTAAAGCTTTCGTGACTGCAGGGATTCATCTTATTGGTTCTTTCGGTAAAGTCACGTAGAAGGGAAGTAATAAAATAATAAATAAAATAACATTATTTTATTATGTTTTATTAAAATAATAACAATAAAACATTATTTTATTATGTTTTATTTTTATTTTTTTATTACTTCCCTTCTACGTGACTTTACCGAAAGAACCAAGAAGATAAGGTGAAATAAGTTCAACATGCGTACATGCGTACTCATTAACTCCAGTGTCTCTCTCGCTCACCGCCTTGTCAGTCGCCTCCTCGTCACTCTCCTATCGCTACTGCTACTACGTGGGTAACCGTTCCCAGGACACTCCACGCAATCATTCCATTCACAGGACCATTCATCACCCCGCATGCCGCTATAATTGATAAAGCGCCGAACGATCCATCTAGGTAATAATTAAACTGCTTTGTTGTTGTTTGTGATGCTACTGTGATGGCTTGCATGAACACAAATAACAGCAACAACAAAAACTGAACACATTTGTCAATAACGCCACTGCACTACCCTATAACGGAGACTATGTAATAGGTGATGTCGGCCATTGCTCCTCCATGGCAGAGAGACAACAACAATGGAGGATCACCCCCCCCCCCCATACACACACGCCACTGGGCCAGCGACAAACAGCACCGTTAACATTGTGACAGTCAACGCGTTTCGTCGGATGGAGCGAGGCTTAGAACGTTTTTTGTTTGAAACCACGAGATGGTGGAAGGGCATTCCATGAACCACGGCGACGATGTTCATGGCGAGGTTAGTCATGACCAGGTTGTCGTTATTTAGATGTAGTGGTGGTATTGACGTGCGCCGACAGTGATGGATCACGGGGCGCGGGGTTGGGCACGCGATGTGGGCGTGGTATGGACGCGCGCGCCGGTGGTAAGGCGCGCTGACACAAGCTGGGAAAAGAGGATCGTAGCGAGTGCGCAGTGATTGGTCAGATAAGATGGGTGCTCTCAGCGACGTCCGCAGGAGGGGTATAAAGGGGGACGCGCGAGAGCACTCGTGGTCAGTGTTAACCAGTTGAAGACCGAAGACGGGGTGGATGAGGTAGTGGCCCGAGACCCCTAGTCCCGCAGTCCTTGTGAGGACCGGGGCCCTGTGTGGCTCGGAGCCGAGACTGGGGGACCCGTAGTCCGACGCCCGTGTGGGTCGGGACGGTGGTACCCAGAGCCGAGACGGGCACCCCCGGCTGGGTGTGTCCCGGAAGGCTACGGGGCATAAGAGCCCGTGTCAGTATAGCTGAGTGGGTGTTTGTCACCCGTGTAGCTGAGTGGGTGTTAGTCACTCGTGTAGCTGAGTGGGTGTGAGTCACCAGAGTAGCTAAGTGGGTGTTCACCCGTGTAACGAAGTGGGTGTTAGTCACCCGTGTAGCTGAGTGGGTGTGAGTCACCCGAGTAGCTAAGTGGGTGTTAGTCACCCGTGTAACGAAGTGGGTGTTAGTCATCCGTGTAACTACAAGTTGGTGAAAATAAAGAGTGTGCTACCCGTGAAGTCGTCTCCTGCCGAGTTACTACTTTACATATACACGATCACCGTCTCATGATTCACCACACTGCATTGCGGCTCCCGAAATGTTGAGGATTTTTTTTTATTTACAGAATTCCCACCACCCCCCAAAAAATGGCTCGTTTTTTGGGGGGTTTTGTCCAAGCCCCTGGCCATGAGGATAGAATATTTTATTGGCGGGGGGGATTTCTTTCATTGAGAATTTTTTTTAAATGTCAAAACAATTGGTGATTTTCTTCTTGGTTCTTTCGGTAAAGTCACGTAGAATGAAAAGAATAAAATAATAAAAATAAAACATAATAAAATAATTCTCACGACGTTTCGGCCACAACGCAAACAGCCGTCCTCAGGAGAACAGGTATGTCGAGAAGACAGAGTCTGAAACGTCGTGAGAATTATTTTATTATGTTTTTTTTTATTATTTTATTATTTCCATTCTACGTGACTTTACCGAAAGAACCAAGAAGATGAATCCCTGCAGTCACCAAAGCTTTACATCGAAAATTGGTGATCTGTTCCTACCACGAAGAGAACTGTCGGTCGAAACGTCACCTCTTAGATATTTGTTTCCATTTTACGGCCGCGGTGTTCTGAAGCGAATGTGTGAGCGTTTTATTATTGTTGTAGGTGTGTTTGTGCACCACTGCCAACGCAGCAGCATCACCCGATAAGCAGAATCATACGTGGCAGGGGGAGCGGTGGTGCAGTGTTAACGCACTGCGCTATACAATCCACAGTACTGTAAATTAACACTATCGCACCACCTAAATACATCTGGGGTGGAGGGGTTGACGGCAATTGAGCAGCCTTTAGCACTGCACTGCACCATCAATTTGCCACCTGAGTGGCAAGGACAATTGCCCGAAACGATCGCCTATTACGTACACTATATACTGTAGAATAATCCATGTATATACAATACTTCTTTTAGAGAATAACAATGGTGGCAGTGGTTTATATTTTACTGGCACTTATGCATTGGTGGCACAAGGCAAGGACACCGCACACGCAGACACACGCACACACACGCCACGCAGCACACGCACACACAAGCAGACACACGCAGGCACACGCACACACACGCACACGCAGACACACGCATACACGCTACACGCACACACAGACACACACACACACACACATGCAGGACACACACAGACCACACAGACACACGCACACACGGGTACACGCACACACACGCACACACAGACACACGCACACGCAGACACACGCACACACAGACACACGCAGACACACGCAGGCAACGCAGACACACACAGACACACGCACACACAAACACACACAGACACACGCACACACAGACACACGCACACGCAGGCACACGTACACACAGATACACAGACACACAGACACCCGCACACACGCACACACAGACACACGCAGACACACGCACACACAGACACACACAGACACACGCACACACAACGGCAACGACACGAAACGGCAGCAGTTGAGGGGGGTGGGCGTTTGACGGTTTCTGCAGGGAGGTCACAGCGTTATTATCTAAAGGGAAACTTTATACTTCCTTCATATATAACAGCAGTCCCCCTCCCTCCCTCCACCCCACCCCTTACATTTCGGGCTGTCCCTCGCAGATGTCACAGTTACTTGCGAGCCGTTTCATCTCCACACATTAACATTCCTCCACATTGCCCGGCCAATCCTATTATTATAATACACGCTGCTGCTGCTGCTGCTGTGTTTGGAGACCATTACTTTTTTTTCTTCACGTCGAACGCAAGCTTCCTCGCTTACTCGCGTGACGGACGCCCATTGATATTGAACAGAGCAACTTTGGCCGGACACAACTGGGGAAATGAATCAGAGTAAGGGGGGGGGGAGGTGAGTTTTTAGACCAGCGGTCGGGGAACCTATGGCTCGCGAGCCATATATGGCTCTTCCAGTGACGGCATATGGCTCCCAGACAATTTGAGTTGAAAAAAAAAATCAGTTGGAACTGATTTAAAATACTTGTGATATTATTTAATAATACTGTGTCATTTTAAAGTAAACATAAATTAGTTTGAAGATAAATTTCACGGGTCACGCCTGCACGAAGCTCAACCTCACCACGTATGAAACCAGACTACAAGGCCATCAGCAAAACCATGCAGCCACAGAAGTCGCATTAAAAGTAAGACATTTAATTTATTAAACGTTAAACATACTATATGGCTCTCAATGAAATATATTTAGAAATATTTGGCTTTTACGGCTCTCCCAGTCAAAAAGGTTCCCGAACCCTGTTTTAGACTGTCTGTGTGTGTGTCTCTGTGTGGGGAGCGGTAGTGTAGCGGTTCGCGCTACGAAACTGGCCACCTTAGTTCGATTCCCACTCACGGCCAACACCAGTGGAGACGATTATCTGAACTGGTCCTGGGCATCCTCTAGGTCGACTCAGCCTCAAATGAGTTCCTGGTGGAGTGTGTAAACATCGCCACTGGGGAGACAAAGGCGGCCGGGCGTGGGTGCTGGCCACCTACCCCCTCGTGTGCCGTGCCGGCCTTCATAGGTGCTCACTAAAAAGCACTTGCCCCGACAATCTGTTCAGGGGGGGGGGGGGGTATCTTCATATTTCTCTTTGTATATATATATACACATCGGATTTTTAAGTACAATTTCTATATCTTTAACATTTGTTCTCGGGGTATTTACATTACGGATTAAACTAAACTATTTTTCTTTTTCTTTTATTCACCAGGTAAGGTCCACGAAGCTGTGATAGCTCAACGAAGTGGCTTCGAATGTGGAAATCTATAGCGGCCAAATGCTCTAAACGCGTGGATGTTGATTCTAAATGTGGAGGGAAAACCCGGAGGACCCAGAGTCAAATCCACGCGACCACTGAGAGAGACACGCAAACTCCAAATATAGGGCATTGTCAGGGTCGGGACCGAACCCGCGACCTCCTGCGTACCGGGCGAGGTAGTTAACATGTCCTCGCCACCGTGGATTTGGCTAAGGGATGAGATAGATCCGCTCATCTTTGTCAACGCCTGGACCTCGTGACTTGCATCGCCATCGTGATGCTAACTATAGTGACGTCACCCGATGCCACGTGCCGGACGTGACGTCACGCTTCGGGATTAATCAGAAAACGAGAATTGTGCAAAAAATGAAGATCGTTCGAAATGTTGTATTTTGTGCGCACACACACACACACGTTCTTACATGCGAATGAACACCCATTGGCTCGGGTCATTATTGATGTCTCGCCGGGATCAATGTGATTGAAATAAAGAGACAAGGAGGACCCGATGAACGAGTTGAAATGAGTCGATGGTTAGCATCGGTGCGATGATCACCTGCTGTGACACGTGGAATAGTAGCCTTGGACATTGACAGAGAGAGAGACAAATACGGTTGGACACGTGGATTTAGAGGGATGAACGTACGGTGACGCACTTTGGGCCCATTGCGTGACGCTAATTGAACCACTCCTCTCCTGGGTGGCGTCGAGCGAACTGCAGCTCATCAGCATTTAGACGAGGTGTGAACGAGTCTGTTGTTCTTCTTGGTTCTTTCGGTAAAGTCACGTAGAAGGGAAATAATAAAATAACAAAAATAAAAGATAATAAAATAATTCTCACGACGTTTCGGCCACAACGCAAGCAGCCGTCCTCAGGTGAAGACCAGGTCTGTCGGGGAGACAGCATCTGCGTTGTGGCCGAGACAGACGCTGTCTCCCCGACAGACCTGGTCTTCACCTGAGGACGGCTGCTTGCGTTGTGGCCGAAACGTCTTGAGAATTATTTTATTATGTTTTATTTTTATTATTTTATTAATTTCCTTCTACGTGACTTTACCGAAAGAACCAAGAAGATGAATCCCTGCAGTCACGAATGCTTTAATCGAAATTATTTTATTATGTTTTATTTTTATTATTTTCTTATTTCCCTTCTACGTGACTTTACCGAAAGAACCAAGAAGATGAATCCCTGCAGTCACGAAAGCTTTAAATCGAAATTTAAGTCTGTTGTTGTCTCGCCAAGTAAGCGTTCACAGTTACAGGGGGTACAGCCGACGTCGCATTTGCAACTCGACGTGGAGGGATGATGTGTCACAACACTGCCGATGAAACGCGGTGCCGAGGAGCGCACGCGTGTCTTGAATTGAGCGATATTATTACAACAAAAATAATAATGAGACAATGGGAGGGAATTCCAAAGTGGAGCAGTGAAGTGTTGTGATCTGTAAATGCGGTGTGTGTGTGTGTAAGTGGCAGACCAAGATAGTCTTCTTTGCGTGAATGAATGAATGACTAGGCGAGTGGGTGAGTGAGGTGAGTGAGTTAGTGAGAGTGAGGGTGAGTAAGTGAGTGGATGAGCAATTCAATAGGTGGGTGATTAAGCGAGTGGGTTGGGTGGCTGGGTGAGTGAGTGTTGTTGTGGCCTGTAGTCGTCGCGTCGGGATTGAAGGCCGTGTGACGGATGTCTGCTAGACCCGAGTCCTCAAACGTGGAGGTACATGCGGATACTTGAACATATCTGACATGTGACCGTGGAGAAAACGATAACACACTTGCACCCACGTGCAGATACTTGGAGGTGTGTGTGGGCATCACGCGTGAGAACAACGCAGCACACTCGAAGATAATGCCGCCTCTAAAGACAACGACGTGTATACAGGAATACCCCGTGTCTCCCTGTTACGTCGTTTCGCAACTACGTCGTCACTGTTATTGTGATTATGAACACCGCTAACTGATTTGCGTCGCCCCTACCCCACACTTACGTCGCTGACAACATGGTGTGTGGTGTATAGGGTGGTATGTGGTGTATAGTGTAGTGTGGTGTGTAGTGTAGTGTATAGTGTAGTGTGTGGTGTGTAGTGTATTGTGTTGTGTGTGGTGTGTAGTGTGTAGTGTATAGTGTAGTGTTAATGTAGTGTGTGGTGTGTAGTGTGGTGTGTGGTTTATCGTGTATAGTGTAGTGTGTGATGTATAGTGTTGTCTATAGTGTAGTGCGTGGTGTAGTGTGTAGTGTATAGTGTGGTGTGTAGTGTAGTGTGTGGTGTATAGTGTAGTGTATAGTGTAGTGTATAGTGTAGTGTATAATGTAGTTTGTGGTGTGTAGTGTGTGGTGTAGTGTGTGTTGTGTAGTGTATAGTGTAGTGTGTGGTGTATAGTGTAGTGTAGTGTGTGGTGTATAGTGTAGTGTGTGGTGTGTAGTGTGGTGTATAGTGTAGTGTGTAGTGTTTAGTGTAGTGCGTAGTGTATAGTGTAGTGTGTGGTGTATAGTGTAGTGTGTAGTGTATAGTGTAGTGTGTAGTGTAGTGTGTGGTGTATAGTGTACTGAAAGCCAACATCCCATTGGACAAAAAATACCCCCTTGCTCACACGTCCTACGAATCGCCAACCTGGACACTCACCGTCGTGGTGAGGTATGATCACATCCGGTGGCGTCATAGGGTGGGTGTCACCCAATGTGTAACTCGTGGTGTCACCCCCCCATGCACTATCGCCCGTACCAGACCATATAGAATCCTTAGTCATGATTGTTGTGCTAATATTGCTCGTAAATCGTAATTCCTGTAAATCACTGAATGTAATGGCAATAGCAGTGACATAAACAACTAGCAACATTTAAATTACACCTTAAAATTACAATATTTCCTTTAATTACTACTTCATTTTAAAAAAAAGTTACTGATATAGGTTCACAAATACTAATTACCACAATATTGTAGCTAAAACACAGGAGAATTTTTACAAAATCAGCGACTATAAAAACACGAGCAGCAACGAACACAATAGCACGTGCTTGTGACGCGTGCAGACGAGACCACGTGACTCGAAGCGTCATTGTAACAATGACGGCTCTGACCGGAGCTCATTAGAAGGTTCAACAAGTAAATTAGCATCGAGTTTGTAGGTATATTGATACAGTACATGTAGGCTGGGCTTACGAATCGTTTTTGTTATAACTACGGGGATATTTTTTATTTAAAAAATTCTGCTGAAACACTGCACAAAAATTGTTATCGGCAGTCATTTTTGTGTCACCCCCTCCGATGGTGTCACTCGGTGCGGTCCGCACCCCCCGCACCCCCCTTGTGACGCCACTGGTCACCCCCCCCCCTCTCCCCCAGCGACAACAACAACAACATCAAAACAATCTGCATCAAGGCGTAAGAGGAGACCGCCTTCATGCGGCGTTGGCCATCACGGCGGAGAGCCGGAGGTTGCGTTGCGTCTCTCTAACCTCCACGTGTTTTCTTTTATTAGTTCTTCTTTTTCTTATTATTATTTTTGTACCGTCATCACCAGTAGCGTTGGTGTGGTGGTGGTGGGGTGGTGGGGGGAGAGAGGCCCATGTGGTTTCACTGCGATGTGGAACGCTTGATTATGGCTCCCTAAAGATGAACCATGCGCTTACCTTCCACCACAGAGTAGTAGCAGCAGGAGGGGAAAGCGGGTGGGGTTGGGGATGGAAAACAACACTAAAAAAAGACAAAGATCCCCCGTATAGCCTGTAACAGACTGATGGACCAAGTGCTGTTAGCGAGCACACACACGCGCGCGCGCGCACAAAGACAAAGATGCCCTCTCCACGGTATAGCCTTTTTAACTCCTGGGACAAGTGCTGTGAGCGAGCACCGAATGAAGGCCGGGCACGTCACTGTCGCTCGCACAGCGCCAGACAAAGGTGGCCACCTCGCACCGGTGTAGCCCTTTGAACAGCAACAACAACACAACACCGTCGGGGGCAAGGTCTGTTTGCGAGCACCTATGAAGGCCGGTACGGCACATTAAGGGAGTGTGTGAGTGGGTGGGTGGTCAGCACCACGCCCGGCCGCCTTTGTCTCACCAGTGCTGATGTTTGCACACCGCACCGGGTTACTCGTTTTAAGGCTGAGTCGACCTAAGGGCGATGGAGCCGATGGGGGGGGTGCAGAATCGGTTCAGATGATCGTCACTGCTTGGTATTGGTGGGCGCGGGCTGGAATCGTACTCGGGCCGCCGGGCTTTCGTTGCGATACTGCGGCGCTAACCACTGCGCCACCGCTCCAAAAAACGCCAGGCGGCCAGCATTCGGCAGCACGAGTGAAGTCGCAACAGACAAGCGTCAGGGCAGTAATAACAATTGACATTTGCAAGGCGCGTTTCATCCCAGGATCTCAAATGCGCCGTACTGCGTTACTAGAATCGAGTGTGGTTAGTATTGGTATTATAAAGCTTGGGGGGGTTGGAATTAAATGATGAGCGATGGAAGAGTGACGAGTAGGCGACTGACCACAGGCGAGCGACTCAAATCAGTGCTGGATCGATGGGTTTCAGGAGTTCAAATCCACACGTAGCCCCCACGTGGAAACACGGACAAGGCCATGTTCAGTCACAACATCATCATCATTACCATCATCAGCACCGTCATCATCATCATCACCGTCGTGTGGGTAGTAGTAGCAGCAGCGATAGAAGAGTGACAAGCAGGAGGGCGACTGGTCGCCGGTTCGAGTGACTTGAGTTACAACGGGATCAGATCGATATGTGCCGGAGTTCAAACCCATTCAGCGCACCACGTGGAGACACGGACAGGGCCACGTTTCAAGTCAACACCATCATCATCGTCACCGTCGTCATCACGAGCCGCGAACTATCCACCGCTGGATAAGAGTTAGAACATATATTGCTACAATAAAACATGTTTTTGGGGTTAGATCGCGTAGATATATAAACGTGTCGTACATTGCTAACGCACTGCATTCTGGGTAACCGTGTTGCGCTGTGGCTTTGAATGCCAGTGCACGACAATGTGCCTGGGTACATGTACAGGACAGTGCACATGCGTTCGCGCCGTGCGTTAATTATAAACACCGTTTGATCTTGGGCTGATGCTAATTAACTTTTAAAAAAATCTTGATAATCCGTCTATTTTGGAATATATCAAACATTTACACACACGCGCAGACGGCCCCGTGTGATGTTGGCGTGTGCTGCGTGTCACGAGGTTTGTGTTGATGCTGTTGTTGTTGTTGATGTTGTTGGTGATGCTGTCATGCCAGCGTACGGTTGAGCTTTTTCTCACTCCACATTTTCCGGAACGCTGCTGCTAACAGACCGGCTCGAAGATTATGGATAATAGGCGTACGGCACTACCACTAAACTATGCGATACGCCTTTAAAAAATAGTATTGATATGCGTACCATGGTGATGAGATATTAACTACCTCGCCTGGTATACAGGAGGTCATGGATTCGATCCCGACCCTGACGCCTGCCGTATATTTGGAGTTTGCGTGTCTCTCTCTCTCATCATCATCACGGTGGCTATGAGATGTTAACTACCTCGCCTGGTATACAGGAGGTCGTGGATTCGATCCCGACCCTGACGCCTGCTGTATATTTGGAGTTTGCGTGTCTCTCTCTTTCTCTCTCGGTGGTCTCGCGTGGACTTTTCCCCGGGTCCTCCGGTTTTTTTCCCCTCCACATTTTAGAATGAACGTCACGCGCTTAGAGCAATTTAGCTGCTATCAACTTCCTTATGATAAACCACCTTCGTTGAGTGATCATTTGTGATAGCCACGTCGCTTTAAAAACAATAGTTGTATAGCTTAGTGGGCCTTACGTGGTAAAAAAAATGTGTTTTTATAGTTTAAAGCAGTGGTTTTTAACCTCTACTGCAGCCTTGCACCCATTTGTTTCTCAACCGTAAAACAATATAGAGAATGATAATAAAACACACCACAAACTCGCCGTGCTTTACGTTCCCCGTGCTTAATGTGTCTTTTCGATTATTGACCTTCTAAACAAAACTCTCGCCGTGTCTCGCACCCCCAGGAGGGCACAGCGTGCACACCCCCCCCCACCCCCTCCCAGGTGAACAACAAGAAGAGCAAGAACCGGTCGCTTAAACGGACGAGAGGAAATGTTCTACGATTTACCGTCTCAATCGACATCGGTACAAGGGGAGAGGTGGACTGTAGAGGCTGTTTTTTTTTTATTTAAACGACTTTTTTTTCTGCAAACCTCCCCCCCCCAAAAAAAAATCTCCCAATTATTTCGTTGGAGGTGTCTATAAATGGATCGCTATGCACAGGGCGACTGTGCGTGTGTAACGCGCTACTTCTTGCAAGGGCACAGGCAGGAGGAGAGCTCAAGGTAACCGCAGTGGCGTTTTAACTTTTCTGCGTCTGATTTCAAACGTCAGACTCTCAGCCTCCTTGTTTAATTCCTGACTTTGGGATTTTATAAAAGTCGTACAAGCGCTCCTTTGGAAGTTATGTATGAAAAGGGCTGTGCATGTACTAGTGAGAGAGTGTGATGGAGTGTAGTGAGTGAATGCGTGTGCGTGTATGTAGGGTGTGAGTGAATGAAAGGGTGTGTGAGTGTGTGTGAGTGAACGAGTGGGTGAGAGAGTGCGTGTGAATGAGTGAGGGTGTGTGGGTGGGTGGGTGAGAGTGTGTGGGTGTGTATGTATGTGTAGGTGAGTGTGTGGGTGTGTTCATGTGAGTGTGTGAGTGAGAGTATCTGGGTGTGTGAGTGTATGGGTGGGTGAGAGTGGGTGTGTGTATGTGTGAGTGAGAGTGTGTGGGTGTGTATGTATGTGTAGGTGAGTGTGTGGGTGTGTTCATGTGAGTGAGTGTGTGAGTGAGAGTATCTGGGTGTGTGAGTGTGTGGGTGGGTGAGAGTGGGTGTGTGTATGTATGTGTGAGTGACTGTGTGGGTGAGTGAGAGTGGCGTGTGTATGTGTCAGTGAGAGTGTGTATGTATGTGTGAGCAAGTGTGTGTGTTCATGTGAGTCAGTGTGGGTGTGTGAGTGAGAGTGTATGTATGTGTGAGTGACGGTGTGGGTGAGTGAGTGTGTGTGTGTATGTATGAGTGAAAGTGTGTGGGTGTATGTATGTGTGAGCGAGTTTGAGTGTGTGTTCATGTGAGTGAGTGTGGGTGAGTGAGAGTGTATGTACGTGTAAGTGAGTGTGTGGGTGTGTTCATGTGAGTGAGTGTGAGTGAGAGTATCTGGGTTTGTGAGTGGGTGAGAGTAGGTGTGTGTGTATGTATGTGTAAATGACTGCGTGGGTGAGTGAAAGTGTAGTGTGTATGTGTGATTGGGAGTGTGTGGGTGTGTATGTATGTGTGAGCGAGTGTGAGTGTGTGTTCATGAGCGTGAGTGTGTGTGAGTGAGAGTGCATGTATGTGTGTGAGTGTGCATATGCATGCGCGTGTATGCGCGCGTGTATGCGCGCGTGTTCCATGTGCATCTCAGGGTGTGCGTGTGTATGTGTACGTACAATATGTATGCGCGTGTATGTATATCTCTGTGTGTGTGTGTGAATACTTGACAGCAGAGTTGGGGGAAGCGTTCGGCTATAGCAAAGCAGTCGAGTGGAGTGGGGGGGGGGGTCGAAAGGAGGCTGTGGTGGGGTGTGGAGTGGGGTGATGGAGGGGGGCATGGGGGGGGGGGTTAGAGCGGCGGGGGAGGGCTGGATGTAGGGATGGGGGGAGACTACCACTACACGATGCGTGTGTGTGAGTATTGGATAGTAGAGTTATGGAAGCGTGTGGGTAGAGTTAAAGAGTGGTGGGGGGTGGGGAGACGCAAGATAGAGGAAGCTTAGACAAGGAGGCGGTGTCGATGGGAAGTGGTGGTGGGAGGAGATGGGGGGGAGGGTTCTGTGTGTGTGGGGGGGAGGATAGTGGTAGGGTGGTGGGGAGGGATTGGACGATGGTGGTGGGTGGTGGTGGCGACGGAAGGAAAATAATGGGGGTGGTGGTGGGGGGGGATGAGGAGGTGTGACAGGTTAGCATAGCCGGAGATGGTTGTTGGCATTAGGGCTTTACCTGCCATAGAGACGGGCTCTGGTCGGAGAAGCATGCGCCCCTTCACAATGCAGCAGGTGGCCCGCCGTTCCGCGCATGGCTGAGCGGGCCCTGGTCCCGTTGCTTCCCGGCCTCCCCACGAGCCCCCTGAACTGCACCGCTGCTGCTGCTGCTGCCGCTGCCGCCGCTGTAGATTCGAGCGCACTGCGGCCCATCCGCCCGCCACCACGGAGTATATATCCGCAGTGCGTGTGAGTCGGTGTCCTCTCTGCACGCTTGGGTGGCCGGCTCGATGGATAGCGGGCCTGTTTGGCACGGTTGCGGTTTTTTTTCTTGTGTGTGTGTCGTGGTGTGTGTGTATGTGTATGGGGAGCGGTAGTGTAGCGGTTAGCGCGCTGCGCTGTGAACCCGGCGACTCGAGTTAGATTCCCGCTCACGGCCAACACCAGTGACGATTATCTGAACCGCTCCTGGGCATCCCCTAGGTCGACTCAGCCTCAAATGAGTACCTGGTGCGGTGTGTAAACATCACCACTAGGGAGACAAAGGCGGTCGGGCGTGGTGCTGGCCACCCACCCCCTCGTGTACCGTTGCGGTCTTCATAGGTGCTCGCTAACAGCACTTGCCCCTACAGTCTGTTAAGGCTATATGGGGGATCTTTGATCTTTGTGTATGGGGAGTGGTAGTGTAGCGGTTAGCGCTACGCTGCGCTATGAACACGCCGACCCGGGCTCGATTTCCCGCTCACGGCCAACACCAGTGCTGACAATTATCTGAACCGGTCCTGGGCCTCCCCTAGGTCGACTCGGCCTCAAATGAGTACTTGGTTTGGCGTGTAAACATCGCCACCGGGGAGACAAAGGCGCTCGGGCGTGGTGCTGGCCACCCACCCCCTCGTGTACCGTTCCGGCCTTCATAGGGTGCTCGCTAACAGCACTTGCCCCTACAGTCTGTTAAGGCTATACGGGGGATCTTTGTCTTTGTTGTATCTCCACTGCAATGCGCTGCTGACTTGCTCTGTCCCTCGTGGGGGGGCGGGTTAGTTTGTGTCGCGCGTTAGATGTCTTCGCGCCAGGCGGTGTTGTAGGAAGGACTTCTTTCGCACCGTACTACGTAGCCAGCCGTGATGATCCGTGGTGCCGGGGGGGGGTGTGAAGGAAGACAGAGAGACGACATCGAGACAGAGAGACGGAGAGACGGAGTAACACAAACTGAAGAGGCGCGTTGTTTTAATTGTTTTGTATGCCCGCTGTTGTTTTTCAAGATGCTTTTTTCCCCGCACAACCGTTTTAACAACAACAACACAGTTGGTTACCGGTTCGAGGGTGACCAGCACCACGCCCGGGGGGGGGGGGGGGTGTGGGTTGGGTGGTGCGCGCACACACACACCGCAAGTCCGTCGATGGGAATGAAATCCATCGTGTGCTGGTGGGGTAAAGCATGGTTACTTGCAAACCCTTTTCAAGGAAGAGTAGACCAAGGTAGCGTTTTGCACGGCCTGTTCTTTCACAATGGGCCTGGTGTCTTGGAAGCGATGGGAATTATGCAATGCAGACACAATGCATCGTGCCCCAAATAGAAAGATCCCCCGTATAGCCTTAACAGACTGTTGGGGCAAGTGCTGTTCGCGAGCACCTATGAAGGCCAGAACGGCACAAGAGGGAATGGGTGGCCAGCACCACGTCCGACCTAGTGGCGATGTTAATTGCGGCCTCAAATGAGCACCAGGTACTCATTTGAGGCTGAGTCGACCTAGGGGAGGCCCAGGACCGGTTGAGATAATCGTCACCAATGTTGGCCGTGAGCCGAAATCGAACCCGGGTCGCTGGGTTTGTAGCGCAGCGTGCTCACCGCTACACTACCGCTCCCCACACGCGCGCGCACACACACGCACACGCAGGCAGGCATGCAGAGAATAAATCTCATATATCCATTACAAATCACAATACACTAATATCCTTATGCGGGTGATTGGCACTCAAAGGATACAGCGGATGGGCAAAGCCGGGGGGCTCAGCCGTTTGGTGTAAAGTGGGGGTGGGGTTGGGAGAGGGAGGGAGAGGGCATGAGAGAGAGAGTGAGAGAGTGTGTGTGTGTGTTGTATATGCATGCAGGAAGCTGCATTAACATGTATTCTAACGGGATTAATACGCGCGGAGGTCCTGGCCGCTTTAAGACCCAGCGATCTGCCGGGGAGAGCGGTGTGTGATCGGGGGGGGGGGGGCGGTGGACGATCGTGATGGTGGAGGGGGGGGGGGGGCTTCGTGGTGATGCGAGGAGCTGGGCGTGCGGTGGTTGCGGTGAGATTTGTCGTGGTGGTGGTGGTTGTGATGGTTGTTGTGGTTATGGTGTAAAATTTGAAAATGTTTAGCTGGAACATCGAATGAAGACGGGCAATGCATCGCGCGGCGCTTTCGGATTCGCTCCTGCGGCCGTCTGGAACGCTCTTCCTTCCGATGTTCGGAAGCCGCTGGGAGCTGTGCACTTTCAAATGATCTACATTGATAAACTCACTTCGTTTAAACTGCTTTCTGTGTTCAGTTTGTTGTCGTTCTCCCGCGCCTCCGATTCGCGCGGTTTGGCTACGTACGATGCCAAATAAGATCAACATCCATACAGAGACATGGGTGCATGTGCTGCTATGTCAGTGGTGTATGTATGGCTGGGTGTATGATATTGGTGGTGATATTAGGGGTGGTAGCTGTGGACGGAATATTGGTGGTGGTAGTTGTTGTTGGTAGTGATGGTGGCAATGATGATGATGAGCGCTCGAGATGCAGGTTTTGATGGTGGTAGTGATGGTAGCGATGATGATAGTGCTTGTGGTGGTGGTACTGATGGTGGTGGTAGTGATGGTGGTAGTAGTGATGGTGGTGGTGATACTGATGGTGCCGGCCATCTTTCTAGTTGGAGTGGCCATCAGGATAAAAAATACGAAGACATAGAGGAGGAAGATGTGAAATTGGTCGTCACAGTGATGAGGACGATGATGATGACAATGACGATGGCGGAGTCGGATTCTGTTGAGTCGAAGTGGACCATCGGGAGACGAAGACGAGCAGCAGCAGCAGCAGCTGGCGGTGGCGGCGATGATGATGATGATGGATGATGAACGGCACAAACGGGCTGTGCGTAGATCTGGGTGCATCGTGGTGGAGGTGATAGCGACGGGTGCCGTTCGTCTGCTCAGTGTATCGTGGCAGCGGTAGTGGTTGATAGTGCCCGCGATGACGCGGAGAATCTGGGTGCGTTGTATGGTTGCAGCGGTGGTGGTGGTGGCGGTTGTGCTGGTGGTGGTTGTGTGTGGGTGTGTATGGGGCGGGGGTGGTGGAGGAGGAGGAAGGGGGTGGAGGAGGAGGAGAGGGGATGAAATGATCCTCATTCTTATTCGGCCGCCCGCCCTTTGATCCGTGTCCCAGAACGGGAGGCGAGGCTGGACGGAATCCGGCTCCGTGTGAAATCGAGGCCGGCCTTAGCGGCGACCCCCCCCCCCTCCTTCCACGAACGCTCGCATCGCCCCTGCTTCTCATTGCCTCTTCACAAAAGGCCGCCTCCAACAGCAGTTATTGGTTTCCGATTGTGTGATAAGCGAGGCGGGGATGGGTGGCGGGCGAGGGGGGTTGTGTGCGCGGGGCGCTGGTAGGGGCTGAGCGGTGGAGGAGGAGGGGGGTGGATCAGAGGGATGGGGCGGTGGGGAGAGCTGGGGAGAGACAGGGGAGGTAGAATTATCAACGGCGAGGCTCATAGACGTTTTATCAATGGGTTCTTTCCGTTAACAAGCAGGAAAAGCTGTTAAAATTACACTTTGACCTGGGTTGTGTTTTTTTTTTAAATGTGTGGGACTTGAATGACTTACCGCATCATCATGATCATCATCATCAACACGATCATCATTCGACATGATCATGAGCATCATTCATCATCGTTCAACGTGATAATCAGTAGCCATGGTCCATCAACTGCTGGATGATAGTTTACCCGAAGCAGCCGTCACCACCACCACCGCATGCAATTCACAACCTATTTTAAACATCCTTGAAGTAACATTCTTACATTCTTACCGCGAAAAAAATTTGCAAGGCATGTTATCTTCCTCGCCCGGTACTACATGAGGAGGAGAAGGATCGTGGGTTCGATCCCGGACCCTGACAATGTCTGTTGTTGTGTATGTTGGAGTCAGCGTGTTGTCTTTCTCTTCACGTGGTGCTTGCGTCGATTGTTCTCCAGGTTACCCCTCGAGTGTTGCCCTCCTCCTGCACATTGAGAATTAACACGCGCTCAGATGATTTGGCTGCCGCGATTCATTCGTGCGTGTGATGATGACAACGATGATATCAGCCCGTGTAGCGAGGTCATTTCTGAAGAAGCAGAAAAAACAAGCTCAAAGATCCGTGGACTTGAGAAAAGATGGTAAGATAAACGAGTTTCTATTCAATTCTAGATTTGAAGCTTTCGTGACTGCAAAGGATTCATACTCTTTGGGTTTTTTCGGTAAAGTCACGTAGGTGAAAAAATTGAAGACAAACACTGTGTGTGTTGCGAGCGAAACGTCGTTATTTCATTGAGTTGTTTTCATTTATTTTATTTTTTTACCTACGTGACTTTACCGAAAAAAACAAAGGGTACGAGTTTATATTTAGTTTCATGTGAGCGGAAGGCCCGTCTTGAAGAATGTCTACATTGTTTTTCCAGCAACCGATGGTATTTCCAGAGCAATGTTACCCGGCAGCATCCATTTATATAATCAACAAGCAAACTCTGTACAGGTTTGGACCTTTCTGTGTCGATATTTGTGGTGCTGCACGGTTCTGGTTCCAGCTGGTCTGTGATTGCTTGGAATGTAATGCCACTTAAATTAATCGTATTAAATTAAAGTACGGGATGTGTGTTTGTATACGACTGGCCGTCTACACTTGTACTCGTCCATCATGTGGTTTCACCAAATCAACTTTATTCAATATGGTCATCCGGAAACACAAACAACAACAACAGCAAGACGTGGATTGGAAATGCAAACGCAAACATCTCGGAATTGATAAATAACAACTCAATAATAGTTTTTTTTCGATTTAAAGCTTTCGTGACTGCAGGGATTTATCTTCTTGGTTTTTTCGGTAAAGTCACGTAGAATGGAAATAATAAAATAATAAAAATAAAACATAATAAAATAATTCTCACGACGTTTCGGCTACAACGCAAGCAGCCGTCCTCAGGTGAAGAAGGCTGCTTGCGGTGTAGCCGAAACGTCGTGAGAATTATTTTATTATGTTTTATTATTTATTATTTTATTATTTTCATTCTACGTGACGTTACCGAAAGAACCAAGAAGATGAATCAACACGCTTGTGTTTAACCAGAACATCCTTATTGAGTCTCGTGCCTCCTTCTCAGCAGGGTCCTGGCGTGTTGTCTACGCAGTATGGGGAGGGGAGGGTGGGGTGATGGTTTTCATCTTCCAATTGAGTCACGCCCGGGATCAGTTTTTGAATTCTTAAAATTCTGGGAATTTGGACCAAATTGTGGTCACAGTTGTCCCGTGATTTTCGTGGGAAGACATCGCGTCTAGATGATTTCTCCATCAACCACGATCAGTCTGTCTTAATCCTACGTGTGTGGGGGGGGGGGGAGACGGATCTTCATCTAGCAGTGGATAGACCAGGGCACGGCAACCAACAATAAAAATAAGAGTTAAAAAACTTTTTTTTTCAGAATCCGTCAAGAAAAAATCTCAATATTTCAAGAGCCGCAACGCGGTGTATACGAGACGGCGGTGGTTCCTTAATAAATGTCCGTCACGAAGCAATTCCTCCTTGAAGAGTCGCACGCGGCTACGGAGACGCAAGGTTGCCGACCCCATGGGTGACAGAGGATGGTTCTCGATGCCGATGGCCATCGCGAATGTATGTACGACTGTTTGGCATACACGCGTACGTATCGATGTGTCGTCATACACGCGCACGAATCGATGTGTCGTCATACACGCGCACGAATCGATGTGTCGTCATACACGCGCACGTATCGATCTGTCGTCATACGCGCGCGCACGTATCGATGTGTCGTCATACACGCGCACGTATCGATGTGTCGTCATACAGGCGCACGAATCGATGTGTCGTCATACACGTGCACGTATCGATGTGTCGTCATACACGCGCACGTATCGATGTGTCGTCATACACGTGCACGTATCGATGTGTCGTCATACACGCGCACGTATTGATGTGTCGTCATACACGCGCACGTATTGATGTGTCGTCATACACGCGCACGAATCGATGTGTCGTCATACACGCGCACGTATCGATGTGTCGTCATACAGGCGCATGTATCGATGTGTCGTAATACAGGCGCACGTATCAATGTGTCGTCATACACGCGCACGTGCGTGTGTGTGTGTACTTGTACGCCGGGTGTGTAGATCAGTGCGATCAGCGCACTGATCTACACACCCGGCGATCCGTGTACAATTTCCACTCGCAACCAGCATTGGTGACGATTAAATGAAGCGCTGCCGAGCGAACCTCACCCCTAGGTCGACTCGGCCTTAAATGAGTACCTGGTGCGGTGTCCCGATATCAGCACTGGGGAGACAAAGGCGGCCGGGCGTGGTGTTGGCCACCCATCTCGCCATGTGCCGTGCCGCCCTTCATAGGTCCTCGCTTAACAGCGCTTTCCCCAACAGTCTGTTGACGTGTATACTGGAGATCTTTGTCTGTGCGTATATATGTGTAGGTACGTATGCATGCACGTGTATCGTATTCTTCACCGATCCTGGCACGAGCCAGACGTGCCGACGCCTGCGTGGGCATGGGAGGCCTTCATCCAGCAGCGGAGAGGCAATGGTTGCGGCTAGCTGTTGCTTGCGGTGGTGGCGATGATGATGATGACGGTGATTGATTGTGAGGGGCATGGGGATACGCCGCGGTCTCCGTCTCGTCCTGTCGGCTCCTCCGTGTGATGTCGGCTTGCTAATTCGTTTGTGTTTCTCTAATTCAGTTAGCTGCGTTAGTTTCCGTCTCAAGAACTGCGACAGGGGATGGGAGGGGAGGGTGGAGAGTGGTGTAGGGTAGGGGGTAGTGGTGGTGGTGGGGTAGGGATATGCTGGTGGGGGATGGGCGATAGTGGTGGTGGTGGTGGGATATGTTGGGGGTGGGGAGGGGGTAATGCAGAGAAGAGCGGTGTAATTAGTAATTGCGTTAAATAGAAACATTTGTGCGGTCACATTATCTTAGCGTGAGATGGCGCGGGCGAGGAGCGGTGGCGCAGTGCTTGTGTCGAGGGATCGGACTCTGAATCCTGGTCATCGCCCACACCCCCACCATCCCGTCACACCCCTAACTTCACCAAGCCGCATTGACCCAGCGTGGTGAAGTATGGTCAAACAATTTCTGTGACCAGCATGGCGTGCAGAGGACTTCGTCCAGCAGCGGATTGAAATGGCTCGCAGAAAATGCATGCCGTAGCCCAAAAATTCATGCATTTATTATTTTACAGGAATGTAGAATAATATGCTGTATGTTGAATTTCTTTCGCACCGTACGGAGCCAACCGTGCTTATCGGTGGTGCGGGGTAATACCTATAGACACTATCTATAGATTGTGCGGTCAACAGAGAAATTATTTGCATTCCTTTGTTCATCCACTGCATGATGGAGTTTTGGAACGTTTGAAAAATTACCACTCGCCACTGATGTTAGCTATAGCCAGGATTCGAACTCAGGTCGCTGTGGGCTTGGACCAGATGACGCCAAAAGGCGCACTATCATCTGGTCCAACACCATGTGAGACTAGGCTCTAAGGAAAGCTGTCTCGGGTGTGGATCAATCAATTTCAAGGACAGTGCACACATTATCAGAGTTATGTTTTTTTGCATTCCGACTGCAGGTATTGTGGTCAATGCAAACATGACTCCTTGTAAAAAAGGGTGTCAGTTTTGTTGCCAGATAAAATGGTAAAAAACCAATTATCATAATATCGATTCAGTTGCATGTTTGTTTTTGTTATTAGCTACTTGACGAAACCGGGGAACTCGTAAGAAACCCATGCAGAACATTTCGGCGTCATGGGGAGGACATTCGGAAGCGACTTGGTGTGGCCCCCAGTGTGGACAAGATGCTTGAGGAAAGGCTTCGGTGGTACGGCCATGTAATGCGAAGTGAAGAGTCATCAGTGGCCAAGACTGCCGTGCGTATTGAGCCAGAGGGCCGCCGTCCACGCGGACGTCCGAAGAAGCGATGGATGGATCGAATAAAGGAAGACGTGAAGACGGTCAACGCATCCCCTGAAGATGCCCTGGACCGAGCCAAATGGAGAAGACAATGCCGACAAGCGGACCCTGCGCCACAACGGGAACAACGCTAGGAAGAAGAAGAGGAGGACATTCAGGGGCCACCGTGCAGCAACAACACCTGCCCGTATATCTCTAGATCAGCTGAAGCCCGCCGTACATCACGTGACTTACGTGCGGACACCCCTACTGTGAATCCCTCCCCCCACCCTCGTCCGCGCCGCCCGCTGTGAAAACAGACGCCGTTTCCTCCTGAGCAGCAGCAGCAGCAGCGTGGTGGAGACTCTGATGTCGCCTCTTCCTCATCTCTCGATCCTCATCTCTCGATCCTCATCTCTCGATCCTCATCTCTCGATCCTCATCTCTCGATCCTCCTGAAACTTTACTCCCGTTCCTCCATTCCTTCTCCATAATTTCCCTCTCATTACCCCGTGATTTCTCTACTTTTTTCCGTTCATTTAAAACAAATGTATCCCCGTGCATTGTGTCCTCGACTCGACTTTACCCTTCCCGTAATGTGTGGCCACGGGTGGGAAAGTAAAGAAGAAAAAAACGGTTTAATAAAAATTATCCAAAGTCAAACTTTTTTTTTAAGCTCCGAAAATAATTAGGGCACGGAAGTTGATCGGTCCCACTGATAGCGAAAGGCTCGGCACAGACTTCCACATCACCGCTTCAAGTCTCGCACTAAACACTCACGCATACACTGCGAGCCCCATTCGATGGTGAACCGAGTCATTTGCCTCCATTTGTCGCTGATACCCATGAACATAGTATCATACAATAGTCGTGTGTATGTGTGTGTGTCTGTCCGTGGGGAGCGGTAGTGTAGTGGTTAGCGCTACGCTGCGCTACGAACCCGGCGACCCGAGTTCGATTCCCGCTCACGGCCAACACCGGTGGTGACGATTATCTGAACCGATCCTGGGCCTCCCCTAGGTCGACTCGGCCTCAAATGAGTACCTGGTGCGATGTGTAAACATCGCCACTAGGGAGACAAATGCGGCCGGGCGTGGTGTTGGCCACCCACCTCCTCGTGTGCCGTGCCGGCCTTCATAGGTGCTCGCTAGCAGCACTTGCCCCTACAGTCTGTTACGGCTACATGGTGGATCTTTGTCTTTGGGGACACTAGAGAGACAAAGGCGGCCGGGCGTGGTGTTGGCTACCCACCCCTCATGTGCCACACCGGCGTTCAGTGGTGCTTGCTAACAGCACTTGACCCAACATTCTGTAATAATTCTACAGGGGGAGATGTGTATCTTTGGAGAGGTCCTCGCTAGCGGTAGTGCAGCGCTGCGCTACAAACCTGCCGGACCCCAGTTCGAATCCTGCTCACGGCCGCCAACACAGGCAACGAATATCTGAACCGGGCCTGGGCCTCCCCTAGGTCGACTCAGTCTCAATTCAAACGAGTACCTGGAAGGATGTGTAAGCATCGTGACTCTGGGGTGGGTTTTCCCCACCACCCACCCCCTCGTGTGCCGTTCCGGACTTGATAATAGGCGCTCGCTAACAGCATTTTCTCCACGCAGCAGAACTGCGCATAGAGGCAACGCGTGGGGCGAGACTGGGGCCGTTCTTTGTCCTTGTTGCAAGTGAGTGTATGGCAATGCCCCGATTTACGTCGTTTCGATAATACGTCGTCACTTTGTTATGAACACCGCTACGTCGCTGACAGCATCGCCATCATCCGTACTGTCTCCTATTCGTCGCCTCTCAGCCTTCGCCTGCATCAGCTGCCCCGTAAATCGCTTTCGATGTTTGCCGTCTCGATATTCGTCGTCGCAGATTTCTCGGGAGACGCATCCCCCCGACGTTAACCGGGGTTGAACACGTGGTAGGCTTTCGCGACAAATATTATTCATAATCAACGTTTTTGGATACGATCGCGTTATTTATAAATCTGTTGTAACCCTCCACCACCCGACACGGCCAATCAGCAAAAAAGTGTCACGTTGACAAAAGACAAATAGTTCACTGCTTTAGCCCACCGGTGTGTTGAAGCGTGAAACCACAACATTTACAATTTTTGAGTACGACGTTTCGCTGGTAATTGCATCCAGCATCATCGGGCAATTCGTCAGAATGGCGCAATTACAAGCGAAACGTCGTACTCAAAAATTGTAAATGTTGTGGTTTCACGCTTCAACACACCGGTGGGCTAAAGCAGTGAACTATTTGTCTTTTGTCAACGTGACATTTTTTTTGCTGATTGGCCGTGTCGGGTGTTGAAGGGTTACGGCACATTTATAAATAACGTTAACCGGGGCGTCACTGAACGCATCCCCCGACGTTAACCGGGGTGTCACTGAACCCGTCCCCCGACACAGCCCGGCGTAGGACAAACGCGCGGCTGTCGAATTCCGCGAGCCGTGAGAGGTGCGAACTCACGGTCACGTCGCTGTCATTCCTCGTGGCTGCCGATGCCAATAAACACATGGCGTGCGTGATCCCCACTCCTCTACCCCCTTCACCACCCCCCCTCCCACTTCTCTCCCCTCTGCCCCACGACTCCCCAGCCACTCGTCTCCCCACCACCACCACCGCCACCGCCGCCGCGTCCACCACAGCAGAAGAAGAACACCAACTCGACTCCTGCAGCTCTTTACACGGAGCGGTGTCCATGCGCGTGCATGTGTCTGTGTGTGTGTCTGTGTGTGTGTGTCTGTGTGTGTGTCTGTGTGTGTGTGTGTCTGTGTGTGTGTCTGTGTGTGTGTGCGTGTGTCTGTGTGTGGGTCTGTGTGTGTGTCTGTGTGTGTGTCTGTGTGTGTGTGTCTATGTGTGTGTCTGTGTGTGTGTCTGTGTGTGTCTGTGTGTGTGTGTCTGTGTGTGTGTCTGTGTGTGTGTGTCTGTGCGTGTTTCTGTGTGTGTCTGTGTGTCTGTGTGTGTGTCTGTGTGCGTGTGCCTGTGTGTGTGTCTGTGTGTGTGTCTGTGCGTGTGTGTGTCTGTGCGTGTGTGTGTCTGTGTGTGTGTCTGTGCGTGTGTGTGTCTGTGCGTATGTGTGTCTGTGTGTGTGTCTGTGTGTGTGATTCTGTCTGTGTGCGTGTGTGTGTCTGTGTGTGCGATGTCGTGGGGAGTGGTAGTGTAGCGGTTAGCCGCTACGCTGCGCTACGAAATCCGGCGACACGGGTTCAATTCCAGCTCGCGGCCAACACCAGTGACGATTATCTGAACCGCTCCTGGGCCTCCCCTAGGTCGACTCAGCTTCAAATGAGTACCTGGTGCGATGCGTAAACATCACCACTAGGGATACAAAGGCGGCCGGGCGTGGTGCTGGACACCCACCTCCTCGCGTGCCGTGCCGGCCTTCATAGGCGCTCGCTAACAGCACTTGCCCCAACAGTCTGTTAAGGCTACACGGGGGATCTTTGTCTTTGGTGTAGTTTCGATGTCTCACGTGGCACAATTGTTTCTGCCCTGATTTAGATTTGCTTCGTTGCTCTAGGCCAGCCGCAAGAGCCGCATGCGGCTCTTGGAGGACTGCTTCGTGCCGTTATCTATTCAGGAACCACCGTCTCGTGTTCGTATTTCGTTTGCTGCCGCCCCCCCCCCCCCGCACCTACGATTAGCAAGGTTGCCTACGTTGGGCGTCAACGAAGTTAAACATACCATTGGAACCTCCTTTGCCAGTAGCAAAATATGATAATTGTTTTTTTTTACCCTTTTATCTGGCAATAAAACTGACACATTTTTTTACAAGGAGGCATGTTTGCATTGACCACAATACCTACGGTTGAAATGCAAACAAAAAACACAACTCTGATAATGTATGCACTGTCCTTGAAATTGATTGGTTCACACCGGAGACAGCTTTCCTTAGAGCCTAGTCTCACATGGTGTTGGACCAGATTACGCCAAAAGGCGCACAACTCAAAGACAATGCACCATCAGAGTATGAGAGCTCGGGGTTAAGCATTTACACCATTGGTACCTCCTTTGTCAGTAGCAAAATATGCTAATTTACTTTTTTTTACCTTTTTATCTGGCAACAAAACATACATGCATGCATTGCGGCTCTTGAGATATTGAGCGGTTATTGTATATTTGGGTTTAACACGTAGCCTTTCGCCACCAATATGATTCATTATCAAGGTTTTTGGGTTAGATCGCGTCCGTATAAATGACACGATTAACCCAAAAACCTCTGTTACGGTTTTTTTTTACCCAATTAAAATAAAATTGTCTCCTCTCGTTATATTAGCTGGCGACCCCCTGCGGTATGCTATTTATATATTCATGTATTTGGCTTGCATGCTTTTTGTAAACACAAAAAAAGAAGATAGCACGCAGGATCACTCTAGCAAATGAGACTCCGTGTTCTGTCATTTTTCGATTTAAAGCTTTCGTGACCGCAGGGATTCATCTTCTTGGTTCTTTCGGTGAAGTCACGTAGAAGGGAAATAATAAAATAATAAAATAAAACATAATAAAATACAATTCTCACGACGTTTCGGCCACAACGCAAGCAGCCATCCTCAGGTGAAGAACAGGTGAAGAACAGGTCTGTCGGAAAGACAGCGTCTGAATGGTCCCTTGAGTTCTCGCTGGAACTTCACACGCAGATGTCGACATTTTTTTGCGTGTGCCCGTGTACGACCGCGTTCGCCACAATGCCGACAACCGATCAGAATTGTCAGTCACTGAACCGGAACCTCGCGGAACGATTCCTATTCCTATAGAGCACCCCCGACGTCTCCTGGACAGGAGCTGTCGCAGCAGGAGGAGGAGGAGGAGCAGTCGGCGTCATCCTGCATTCACGTTGCCACCATCGTTCCGTTAGAACGACAAATAATCCCCACGTCGCCTTCGCAGACTGCTGGGGCAAGGGTCGTTAACGGGAGCCACTCTACGAAGGCCGGCACGGCACACGAGGGGGTGTGGGGTGGCCAACACCGCGCCTGACCGCCTTTGTCTCCCCAGCGGCGTTGTTTACACACCGCACCAGGTGCTCATTTGAGGCCGAGTAGACCTAGGAGAGGCCGGGGCGGGAATCGAACTCGGGTGACCGGGTTCGTGGCGGTGGTGCGACGGTCAGCGCACCGCGCTACGAGCCCGGAGGTACCCGAGTTTGACTCCGGCTCACGGCCAACATCGGTGACGAACGTCTGAATCGGTCCTAAGCCGCCCCACTCCCCTCCACCCTAAGGTCGACTCAGCCTTAAAACGAGTACGTGGTGCAGTGTGTTAACATCAGTACTGGAAAGACAAAGGCGGCCGGGAGTGGTGTTGGCCACCCGAGCCAGGCTTAATATGCCCTCGCTAACAGCACTGGCTCTAACAGTCTGTTACAGGCAATGTGGAAGGGGCAATTTGTCTTTGTGCGTGTGTTATAGGATGTGTTGGGCAGGTAGCGGTGATCTAGTGGTGGGCTAACTGCGCTACGGACCCCGGGGGGAACTTGGGCTCAATTTTCCCAGCTACGGCTAACATCGGTGGCGGGTGATACCTGAAGCTGTCGTGGGCCACTCCTGGGTCGACTCAGCCTTAAATGTGTACCCGTGTGCGGTGCGTTTACATCGCCACTGAATGGATGAACGCCGACGGACGCTGTGTTCCTCAGCTACATCGCGAGCTGCAAGGCCTTAACAGGTGCTCGCAAACAGCACGGCCCCCACGTGTACAGTTCATGAGGTTTGTCTCTGTAGGCCATCGCAGATGTAATAACACTGTGCGTGTCCTGTCTGTTCCACGCGAGTGTTTAAACAGCATTCTATATATACACTAACAGATATACAATGGTACATATATACATACTTGTCGATACATGTATACAATACATATGTAACACGTTTCTATTTTATTAGATTATATTTTAATTATGCGCAAATGTTCGTGGCCGTGATATACAGTTGGTGCTGCCCCACTCGCGATCGTCTGTATTTCACCTGTACACACCTGTACACACGTGTACACACCTGTACACACGTGTACACACCTGTACACACGTACACACACGTGTACACATCTGTACACACCTGTACACACGTGCACACACCGGTACACACGTGTACACATCTGTACACACGTGCACACACCGGTACACACGTGTACACGCGTGCATCTAACGTGTACACGTGTATCTCATGTACACATGTACACACCTGTACACGCGTGTATCTCACCTGTACACACGTGTACAAATCTGTGCACAGTGTACACGTATCTCGCGTGTCCCACGTGTACACAAGTGTATCTCACCTGTACACACGTGTATCTCACCTGTACACACGTGTATCTCACCTGCACACACGTGTACACGTATCCCACGTGTCCCACGCGTACACACGTGTATCCCACGTGCGCGTGCACGGGATCGATGCAAGTGCAGTGCACGTGTGTCTCGGCCTTGAGCGAGCGCCTGGCACTGGCGTGGCGTGTCAAACACCGGCACCGTGGAGACAAAGGCGGCCGGGAGTGTTTGTGGCCACCCATCCCCGCGTGCGCCGTGTTGGCCTTCATAAGGAGTGCGTGACTGACTGATGGTGAGCGTGACTGACGTTGCACGGATCGCAGAGGCACGCTGAAGGTAAACCCAATTATTAAAGTCTCATATACCACGCGGTACAAGTGATACAAGATTGGCTCATTGTATCACACGGAGGGTTATAGTGGTGATAATTATTATTCTGATTAACATTTAAATTCCGTGATTTTTAATTATATTTTAACCCTACGCAAATTTAAACGCATTTCATATATATGTAAATTCAGCACTCGAGGTCATGCGTTCACCCCCCCCCACCCACCACTGCCCCCCACCCCCCACCCACTGCCCCCCCACCCACTGCCCCCCACCCCCCACCCACTGCCCCCCACCCCCCTTCCCTCCAACAACCCCCCTCACCCACCCATTCACCCCCCCCCCAAAAGACAAATCGAAGTCATTACCCAATCTTCTTTGTTCTTTCGGTAAAGTCACGTAGAAGGGAAATAATAAAATAATAAAAATAGAACACAATAAAATAATTCTCACGACGTTTCGGCCACAACGCAAGCAGCCGTCCTCAGGTGGAGAACAGGTCTGTCGGAAAGACAGCGTCTCAATCCCTGCAGTCACGAAAGCTTTAAATCATTACCCAATGTTCCACGGATGCAACTCAATATTAAAGTTGGTTCTCAACAATTGCTTGAGGTGGAGCGGTGGGGCCGGACTAGGGCTGAACAATTAATCGATTTCAAATCGCAATTTGAAACAATGCGATTATCAAATCGCAAAGGCTGCGATGTTTTGCGATTTTAAAAGTCCTCTTACTTTCTTATTGGAAAATGTTTATTTTAAATTATTATAACTTTATTTATTTAACTAACAATTGTTCCATGTTTGATTGTTCTATTTCAATTTTGAATTTAATAAATACATGTTGGGAGCAATTATTATCTTTTAAGTTCTCATCCTCGCATGAGAATATGTGGAGCAGTTGATATTTTGATGGTATCACGTGGTAATGCTCCATCACGTGTTTTAAATTATATTACACAGTGAATGTTGAACTGAAGCTTGACTTAAAAAAAGATGTTATCGTAAATAAAATCTCAATCGCAATATCTGTCAGAAAAAAAATATCGCAATTACAGATTTTCCCCCAAATCGTTCAGCCCTTGGCCGGACCCTTTTGCGCACAGCCACCGGCCTCGGTTCGAGTCTCGTGCACGGATATCATCAGTGGCTAGTGACATCTCAAGTGCCCCCCCCCCCATCCTCGCCTTTCCTTCCTCCTCTTTAGCCGCCCCCCACCTTCTCTCTCCCCTGCATCAACCCCTAGTAGTGACCAGCGCGGTGAAGTATAGTCAAACAAACCTCAAGGCCGACATCGCGTGTGCACAAGGACCCTTCATCCATCAGTGGATTGGCACACACATATGTAAATTCTAACTAAATCAAATCAAAGCTGTTTCTAATTAAAACGAGAATTATATGTGTACGCACACTATATGAAAGTAATGTTTTGCTCTGTGTGTGCGCGTGCCATGTATAGTATATACACTATAAACACAGTACTGTATATAAGGTATTTTATATATAGTTTGACGATATCTTCTCTACGCGTCAATGATAAACGCGTGTGTGTGTGATTCATAGACGACTCATATGAGTAGGTCGTCTCGGCCTCAAATGAGTACCTGGTGCGGTGCGTAAACATCGCCACTGGGGAGACAAAGACGGCCGGGCGTGGTGCTGACCACCCACCCCCTCGTGTGCCGTTCCGGCCTTCATAGGTGCAACTCGCTAACAGCACTTGCCCCGGCAGTCTGTTAACGCTATACGGGGATCTTTGTCTTAGTTTTTTTTTATTTTGATTAATCGAACAGTATATACATATTAATATATGGGGTGCATGGAGCGGTGGGTGCAGAGGTTAGCACACTGCCTTACTAACCTGCCCGAGACCGGAGTTCGATTCCCCCTGCCCCATAGACAAAATTAGTCTCCTTCTTGGGCCGGGGTTCGTTGAGCAGTGCGCTAACCACTGCGCCACCGCTCCCCGTAATTCCCACACAAACGGACAACGTGAAGTTGGTGATCGATCCGACCGCTTCCAAAGTTATCCGGCAGTTAGAGGAGGATATTTGTCTTTGCCCGGCGATAGTCAAACACAATCATCCACACGAGAGGTTTTGTTAGATCGCGCCAAAATAAATGTGTCGTTAAACCCGCCACCACCCGACATAGCAAAATTAGTAAGGGGTTGTCACGTAAACAGAACGTGGCCAATTCGTCACTAGTACAGCACTACACCGGTTGTGTGTTGGAGAGCCAAGCCACAACATTTACAATCCGAGTACGACGTTTCGCCAGTAATTACAACGAGCTTCATCAGGCGACAGCGTACGTAATAAACAAACACAAACGTGTAGTTGTTGTTGTTGTTGAAACAAGAGCATTCGTAGTGCTGCGTACATCATCACCCCATGCAAGAGTCCTCGAGATTTGGAGTGGGGATGAGTGCGGTACAGTAAATACAATCACTCTTTTTTTTGTACAGGAGGGTATTCATTTGTGTATATTTGTATGTTTAGTTATGGCAATTTTTGCAGAGCAAAACAAATATGAAACACTACAAAACACACATATACACATCACCTAAAAAAACACAATGTTATTCAAGAATGTGCAAAAAATAATCTGTAGCGATTATCCGGCGTTTTTTTAATTTTTTTTTTAAATCCGGAACCCCCTTTTCCTCCCGAAGCCACCGGGTAATTATCGATTATTTATCGACTCATCCAACATATCGATCTGCTTACGTGGGTCTCCTACCGAGCGTTGGACGCCTGCTTGCACGCACACTACCTTGCCTCGATACACATAGCCAGAAGAAGACAACTTGGAACAGATCCGCCCCCCTCCCCAATACAGCGTTCACACGCGGCTATTATGTGTGTGTGTGTGTGGGGGGTGGCAAGTGCTTCTAGATTTGAAGCTTTCGTGACTGCAAGGATTCATACTCTTAGTTCTTTCGGTAAAGTCACGTAGGTAAAAAATGAAATGAAAATTAATAAAAAATAAAAACAATAAAATCACTGTTTTTATTTTTTTATTCTAATTTCATTTTTTACACACGTGACTTTACCGAAAGAACTGGTGGCAAGTGCTGTTGGCGAACAATTACAAGAGGCGGCGCAATACGCAAGCGTGCCTCGCGTGGCTCTGCATCCACGCACCCTGCTGGGTGTGTACGCGTCGCACGGGGGTGCTGAGTCCATCCGAGGGGGTCGCGCTTGGGATCGCTGCTGATGCAACTTCGCCTTCGTTGTCGCGGGAGCCGAACGCAGCTCTCAGAAGGCTTGGCGCTGACCACTGCGCCACCGCTCCCCCCCCCCCGCCCAACACATACATATGTGTTATATGTGTGTGTGTGTGCGCACAAATGCGCTGGTTTATAATACGTTTTATATACACAAATGACTAACCCCGTCCCTAGCACGCGTATTCTTACGCACAAAGACAAAGATCCCTCGTATAACCTACAGTGCAGGTCGCGACTAGTAACCTCTGATGGTCAGCACGGCACACGAGGGGGTGAGTGGTCAGCACCATGCCCGACCGCCTTTGTCTTCCCAAGTGGCGATGTTTATACACCACAGCATATACTAATTTGAGGCTGAGTCGACCTAGGGGTGGCCCAGGACCGGTTCAGGATAATCGTCACCAGTGTTGGCCGTGAGCGGGAATCAAACCCGGGTCGCCAGGTTCGTAGCGCAGCGTAGTGCTAACCGCTACGCTACCGCTCCCCAGATACACACACTGACACACCACTACACACACACACACACCACTACACACACACATCACTACACACACACACACACCACTACACACACACACCACTACACACACACAGTCACACACACGCACTCGGAGGAGGATTGTGAACGAGTGAGATGAATGCTGAAATCACGGGAGCCGTGTGTGTGTGTCGGATGTCTTGCAAAGGACACGCTGTTGCTAGAACGCATCATCATAAGAATTATAATCGCAGATGGACGAGACTGGTGACAAGAATGGCAGCCAAGGAAGGGGACGACACACGCTCTCGAGGCGTGGAGAGAGACAGAGAGAGAGAGAGCCGATGGCATCGGCAGCTGCTGATGGGCACGGGCGAAGCAGTGCGTGGAGTGGCATCGCCACGTGCGCGTGTCTTTAGTTCGTTGTCCTTACCCCCTGCACCTCCCATTAGCACGATCGGCTAGGTACGGCGCGAAAGAAGTTCAACACACGCAGCACCGCGAGCAATAGAATCGGAAATCCTTCATCCAGCAGTGGATAGACAATGGTGCTGGTGACGACGATGACGACGATAGCGACGATTGCGCAGTGGTTTTCTGAAACGAGTGTTTGATTGGCTGCCTAACAATAACCCACGGCACGTGGGGTAAGGACACAATGTTGGATCCTGTGGGGGGGGGGGGGTGATGGGACACGTGTGCTGTCGGCGTGGTGTCGCATCGCGACCGTGTACAGAGGACCTTGTTTGGTGAATGCCGGGCTCATCCCAGCCCTGTGCGCTTATACACCATCATAGAGACGGGAGGGGTGGACTTCACCCCCCCCCCTCCAACACACAGCCCCCCCCCCACACACCCACACACCACCCATAGTCTCGCCCTCTCATCCCCTCCGCCCCCGACTCCCATAAATATCATCGTGAGAACAGGGCCTTTCAGCGGCCTATCATTTTGAGCAAAGTCTCGACAGAGTCAATTCGCTCACCCCCCCATCTACCCCCCTACCTACCCCCCGCCATCTACCCCACCACTACCATCAGCAACCCCCCTCCCACTCACCACCACCACCCATCTCCCTGCCTCGCCCCCTTCATCCTGGCACCGACGTGTGTCGAACTTCTTTCGCGCCGTACCGAGCCGAAAGCGTGCTCGTCGGAGTTTTAGGGCAACGACGACCGCTCCTGGGAATGAGGCACCGTGAGTGGCGGTGGTTGGTGGTGGTGGTGGTTGGTTGGTGGTGTTGGTGGTGGTGGTGGTTGGTTGGTGGTGGTTGGTGGTGGTTAGTGGTGGTGGTGTTGGTTGGTTGGTGGTGGTTGGTGGTGGTGGTGGTGGTTGGTGGTGGTGGTGTTGGTTGGTTGGTGGTGGTGGTGTTGGTTGGTTGGTGGTGGTTGGTGGTGGTTGGTGGTGTTGTTCGTGGTGATTGGTGGTGGTGGTGTTGGTTGGTGGTGGTTGGTGGTAGTGGTTGGTGTTGTTGGTGGTGGTGGTGGTTGGTGGTGGTTTGTGGTGGTGGTTGGTGGTAGTGGTAGTTTGTGGTGGTAGTGGTGGTTGGTGGTAGTGGTGGTGGTCGGTGATGGTGGTTGGTGGTGGTGTTGTTGGTGGTGTTGTTGGTAGTGGTGGTTGGTGGTGGTGGTGTTGTTGGCGGCTTTCGAGAGCCGTGAAGCGGGCACCTGTCCAGACCGGAACCAGCGCGAGACGTTTGCTGGCCGTGGTCAGAACCCGCGGGGTCAGAACCCGCGGGGTCAGAACCCGCGGGGTCAGAACCCGCGGGGTCAGACCCCGCGGGTTAGAACCCGCGGGGTCAGAACCCGCGGGGTCAGAACCCGCGGGGTCAGAACCCGCGGGGTCAGACCCCGCGGGTTAGAACCCGCGGGGTCAGAACCCGCGGGGTCAGAACCCGCGGGGTCAGAACCCGCGGGGTCAGAACCCGCGGGGTCAGAACCCGCGGGGTCAGAACCCGCGGGGTCAGAACCCGCGGGGTCAGAACCCGCGGGGTCAGAACCCGCGGGGTCAGAACCCGCGGGGTTCGCTCCGCCAACTCGTCGTGCCGATCCACGGTGCTGGCGTTTAGCAGCCTTGCAAATCGTTGCTAACAACAAATGTAAATTGTGCACAAACGCACATTGGGTTTGATGAAACAAAGTAGTTGGCACTTGCGTGCCGCGTGCTTAATTTGTGTCTTCGGTGATTTAAACCTTCAAAGAAAATCTTGCCATATCTCGATCCCCCCCTTCACCCCCCCCCCCCCACCCACCAGAAAGGGAATTTCGCACCCCCAGGTGAAGAGGCACTGGTTTAGAGAATGTAACGAGTACTCGTTTAAGGCTGAGTGGACTTAAGGGAGGGCCCACGACAGGTTGTTGTTTATTCTCCTGGCCGTGAATTGAACTCAGGTCGCCGGCTCGGTTCGAGGTGCAGCACGCTAACCGCTGTCCCACCGCTCCCCCCGCACACAAGACAAATATTCCCCGTGTAGTCTTTGACATACGATTGGGGAAAGTGCACTTAGCGAGCAGCGACGAAGGCTGGAACGACGGGATGGCGTAGACAGAACCACCTCCGCCCGCCTTTGTATCCCCCGGTGCTGATGTTTACAAAGGCAAAGATCCCCCGTATAGCCTCAACAGACTGTTGGGGCAAGTGCTCTTAGCGGTTGGCACCTATGAAGGCGGCACGGCACACGAAGAGGGTGGGTGGCCAGAGCCGCGCCCGACCGCCTTTGTTTCCCCAGTGGCGATGTTTACACGCCTCGCCAGGTACTCATTTGAGGCCGAGTCGAACTAGGGGAGGCCCAGGACACGGCTCAGATAATCGTCACCACTGATGTTGGCCGTGAGCGGGAATCGAACTCGGGTCGCTGGGTTCGTAGCGCAGCGTAGCGCTAACCGCTACACCACCGCCGATGTTCACGCGCACGCACGCGCACACCACAGGCACGCGCACGCACGTACGCGCACGCACGCGCATGCATGCACGCGCACGCACGCGCACACCAGAGGCACGCGCGATATCGCCCAGTGCACGCGTACCAGCAAGCCTTACTCGCCGATTAAATAAAAATCAAGAATCGTTTTTAAGCAAACTTGACGATGCACCATGAGTCATCATGACCAACTCTCGTCATCGTCGTCGTCAGCTATGTTCTGTCCACTGCTGGATGATAACAGCTCCGATCGCGTCGCTTCGATCTCCACGGCGTCTCCGCCTCCTCCCCTTGACTGCTCGTCCGACGACGCCGGTCCCTCGTTTCGCCACCACAATCTGGAACTTTGGACGCTCCATCAAAACGCATTTTTCTTGTTTGTTTGTTTGTTAAAACTTGACCTAAAGCTTTCGTGACTGCAGGAATTCATATTCGTGGGTCTTTCGGTAACGCACGCGGTCGTCTTGCGATCGAAAGGTCAGTAGTCTTTTGTTGTTTTTGGTTATTTTATTTGAACCTATCCACGTGACTTTACCGAAAGACCCACGAATATGTTTGTTCAAAGTTCTCAATTCCACGGTTGCAGGGGCAGCTCCAAGGTGACCCCCCCCCCCCCCCGACTCGCGGCGCACGACGTCGCGAACTTTGACGGCCACTTGCATCGTTCATTGGATCGTGGGGAGAGATGGGGGTGGATGGTGGTGGGTCGCTCATCTCACCGTCGACAGCTCCTCCGAGCGGCGCTCAGAGCGCCCTGGAGTCAATTTGCGCGCTCCGGAGATGAGCGGCCGTGCGAACGACGCCCTGCAGCGTCATGGGCAGGGGGTGGCTTCGTTTCTCAACCGATATTTGGATGTTTTTTGTTGTTGTTTTTGTTGTTGTTATTGTTGTTGTTGAATTTCGGAACGTTGCCAAGGCTGGTTTGCTGGTAGGGATGGATCGTCGGCGTAGGGCACTAGCACGAGAGTTGCAAGCAGTGTACGCCTTTTCGAGCCAATTCGATGCGCACGTGGTGAGATTGACAGAGCGTGCCGAGATATACACACACACACATCTCGACAAAATGAACCGTTCGATGGCTGTGGTGTAGCGATGTAACGAGTGGCAATAATCATTCGGGAAACGCGTCATCGTTGGCCCCTTGCGCAGTTGCACCGCCTGCACACGTGCCAGCTACACCAATGAGCGACGTGGTGCCCGCAACCTTTTGTTGACGAGAGTTGACCCGAACTTTTGGTGAGCTGCCTTTTTTTGTGTTTGTCTCGTTTCTACCTGGGGGTAGGGGGTGTAAGGGAGCGGTGGCGCAGCAATTAGCACGCCGCGTGTATGAAACCCGAGTTTAATTCCGGAGTTGAATTCCGGACCACGGCTGGCGTAAGTTGCGAGTGATGGTTCGAGTCGATCCCTGGGTTCCTCGCTTCAGACATACAAACCAACACTGACCAGCGAGGTGAAGTATGGCCCAGCGACTTGCCATGGCCGACACGTCGACGGGAAGACTTCGTCCAGCAGTCGATTGGCATCGCAAGAAATAGTCGTGAATTAGTTGATTGACATTGGCCACGCGTGTGCTCGTGGTGTAATGATGAATGGGTCGATGTGATTACGATTGGTTATAATATAATTGTAAGGTTATTTCGTGTAAGGTTAAAAATATAAGGTTATTTTAGCGTAATATTGTTTGATGTAAGGCTATTCAGCGTAAGGTTATTTTAGTGTAAGGTTATGTAGGGTAAGGGTATTGAATGTAATGTTATATAGGTTAAGGTTTTTTAGTGTAAGGTTATTTGGTGCAAGGTTATTGAATGTAATGTAATATCGGATAAGGTTACATAGTGAAAGGTTATTTAGTGTAAAGCCTACAATGTAGCAGTAAACCTGAAACAGCCACCACCACCACCAACACAAGAAACACATTTTTAAAACATCCTACATTTAAACATGAGAAGCATAAAACATTTTATTTTGAATAGGAAGAGAGAGAGAGAGAGGGGGACGGAGGGAAAGAGAGAAAACCTCAATAAATATAAAGACAATACTTTTAGTCTTTTTTGTTTATACAAACACACAAACTGTGACAACAGAGATCCGGGTCTGTACAGAGCGAGGTGGAACTGCGTGCGTACAACCGTTGGGGTGGATTATCATCAATGATTGTTATCAATGATTGTTATCAATGATTGTTATCAATGATTGTTATCATTGAATGGATGAGCTTTGTTATTCGACGACGTCGGCAATGACTTTCAACACGACGAGAGGATATATATAATAACAACAACAACAACAGCAAACATCCTTGCTTTCTCTGCTCTTCGTCTTACTGGCAAAAGGGTCATCGTCATTTACAAAGTTAAAACAGAATACTTTTATTTTAAATAAATATGCATTTGTTTGCGTGTGTTGTGTATGCGAATATGCACAATTGTAATTACAGTACCGGCAGACACGAACCAAACTATATACCGATGGGAAATCCTTGGCAATTATCGATGCGTGTACAGCAGAGGTGAACCTATAATCTATACGGAATACAATAAACACTCACGCACAATACTCAGTTGCAGCATCATCGTCACTCATCATCATCGTGGTGGTGGTAATAATGATTATGATGATGATAGTATGCACTCACGTTAAAATATTCAATGTAAACAATTAACAAACAAAAAAACAGTTATATTTATTCACACTCATCGATACCTGTTCCGATATACGTATGCATGTTGCAACTTCTTTCGCGCCGTACGTAGCCAACCGTGCTAATCGGAAGCGCTGCAATCCACCCCCATCCCCCACATGCACGTTCTGCCCCTTCCTCTCTCCCCCCACCTTAACTCGTGTAGAAGTTACATTGATCTTGCGCGCGCACACACAACACGCATACGCACGCACACTATACACAATTAAGAGATGGTCTTTGCGACAACCGTACGTATTTTTTTTTATATATATAAACTCAGTTTAGAACATTTAAGCATCGTCGTCATCATCATCATCATCGTCGTCGCTGTCTTCAATCGGGGGATCATAGACTTACGCGGCAGTTACCTTACACGGCACACAAGAGACGCAAATGACAGGACGGGACATCGCGACTCACCAGCAAACACGCGGCCTCGCTTGCCACTAACCCCACCACTAACGCCACCACCACATCCCCCCCTCGCGCGCGCTACGAAACTCGATACACCATCGCATGCGCCCCAAAAACAAACACGACTAACTCGTTTTCGTATAATCGCGTGTAAATAAATTTCCTGCTAATATCCGCGAGTTCCAACACGCACGCACGCACACACACACATATTTACGTATATATATAGAGATCAAAATAGGTGCGTCAATATCAGACGGCACGTATACACGGGCCGTTCATTCTTTCTCTAGAATTCTTTCTCTAGAATGAACGGATTCACGTTACAAATGCTATGTACATTTTGGTATTGTTTTTTGTTTGTTTAACTCATCAATGGCTACATATATTGCTGGATTGTTTTGTCTGGTCTGTTAATTGTTGTAAATATTTAATAACCACGAGTTTGCTGTTCTTCTGGAATTGTTTCTACTGCTCGATGTGTAGTTTTTTATTTATTCATCGTAATTACCGGTACATATTTACACACAATATACTGTATAATATATAATTTTTGCAGTGTGTTGATTTTAGGCCACTCGATTAAATCTCTCATCCGCAGCACTTTGATGAACTTCTCTTTGCAATTTTAGCATCGCATCAATACGCTGTATTACTGTTTGTCCGTGCGCACGTGTGTATACACACACACGTATATATATATACCCACACAGCGTGTCTCGCAAGTCAGGACACGTAGGGTTATTTCATTTATGTTAACACTGGCATTAAAACTGTTCAATTGTTCATTATGTAAGTTCACATTTTGTGTGAATCTATTTTCACGATGAACGTCAACGTTTCTTCGCATTCCTGTGGTAGGTCACCCAAAAGCCGTCATTTGCGAAACTCTACCACGAACCACGTATTAATTGAGAAAAAAAACCGATGAATGTTCAAACGGGAATGCATGTAGTTTAAAAAAAATAAAGTCCTACATTCATTTCAAAAGAGAATTCATGCGTCGTGCATTAGCGATCCTGGAAGTCAGTTTGGACACGTGTTTAAACAATGAAATAACCCAATGTGAAGTGTTAAAATAAATATAATAACCCTATGTATCTTGACTTTTGTGCCACCCTGTATATATATATGTGTGTGAATATACAGGTTTCGCTTGCTGTATGCGAGCTCGGTTCGTGCGATTTCCCGTAAATGTGGCTCACTTATTTCTCCACAAAATTCGCTATATGCGGTTTTAATTCACTATATGCGGTTTGAATTCACTCATTCTGCTATACGGTCGGACGCGGAACAAAAGTGTGTCCTGTGTTGTGTATTGTGTGCGCTGCGCGCCAGGCAGCCGTCTCCTCGTACGATTTCGCTTTGTGCGCCCCCTTTTATAATTATTTGAGAACGCATCCACAACTACTACCGCATAAAGCGTGGGAAACCTGTAGTATATATAAATGCCGCATGTAATATAATTTTCGGAGAGAGGTAAGCGGCGACTTGGGAGAGGTGAGGTGGGGGGAGGGCGGGATGGGAGGCATCAATTTAGCAGTGGATTGAACGTATCTGATACTAATAACGATGACGATGATGATGACTATGACCGAGTGGCGAAGCTGTGTCTGGCACCTACTGCGATGCCAAGCGACCAATCTCCTAGAATGTCTCGACCACGAACAATCCACTTCTCCCACCCGCAACTGACCAGCGTGGTGAAGTATGGCCAGACAAACACAACACATCCCTCCCCCGGCCCACCTTCCCCCAGCGGTGGATTGTATTACCAGTGGCCTGTATATAAATGTGTTCACACGTGGTCACATGCGTAGCGCACGTACAAGTGTTCACCCGGCCAGGCGCGCGTGCGTGCTCGCGTGCGCGTGCTTTTTTTTTTAAGTCTCGCCCAACAATAATCGCTCTTTGGTTTCGGTTAAAGGACAATTTGTCCTTAGTTTCCGTTCTGGATTACACATCGCCAGCTGTGTAGCCTTTTCCGCCTGTGGGAACTAAAATGATGAGCTTCGTGCGCTGTGCGTGCGTGTGCGCGTGTCCAAGCGTGTATCTGTCTGTGTGTGTGTGTGGACGAGCGGTAGTGCAACGGTGACAGGGCTGCGCTACGAAACGCGGCTGGCCGACGACTTCCAATTTTCGCTCACGGTCAACGCCGGTGGCGATTGTCTGAACCGGTCGTGGGTCTCCCCTTAGGTCGACTCGGCCTCAAACGAGTACCCGGTGCGGTGGTGTCAAAACATCGCCGCGGAGGAGACACAAAGGCGGTCGGGCGTGGTTGCTGGCCACCCACCCCCTCGTGTGCCGTTCTGGCCTTCATAGGTGAAGCTCGCTAACAGCACTTGCCCCAACAGTCTGTCAAAGGCTGTATACCCCCCGTGCAGCCGTTAACAGAGAGGTGGAGCGGGTGGGGGAGCAAGTGCCGTTAGCGAGCACCTACTAAGGCCGTGCCGAAGATCACCCCGTGTAGCCTGAACAGACTGTGAGGCTCGCGAACAGCACTTGCTCCGACAGTCTAAGGCCATTCATACGCACGCACGTGCACACGTGGTGTGTATACGTGCGATGTACGACGGCTGGCCGCCTTTGTGTCCAGCAGCAGCAACAACAATAGTATATTTGGTTCTTAGATATTCGTACTAAAATACAACAACAATAATCATAATAAACAGAGCTAAATGATACATAAAACGACAAAATAACCAAACGGCCCCTTTTTTACATTTCAAAGCAGCCGAGTGATTGTTGAGATAAACAGAAATAAACCCGCAGCGTCCGTCTGCTTCCATGCGTGCACCACAAAGACAAAGCTGCCCCCCTCCCCCGTATAGCCTACGCAGCCTGTTGGGGCAAGTGCTGTTGGCGAGTAGCAGCTACGAAGGACGACACCGCAACGCGCGAGTGGGGGTGGGGTGGCCAGCACCACGCCCGGCCGCCTTTGTCTCCCCAGTGGCGATGTTTACACAGCCCACCAGGAAGACATTTGAGGCTGAGTCCACCTAGGGGAGGCCCAGGACCGGTTCAGATAAACGTCACCGGTGTTGGGCCGTGAGCGGGAATCGAACTCGGGTCGCCGGGTTCGTAGCGCAGCGCGCTGACCGCAACACCACCGCTCCCCACATACATGGGTGCACTACAAACACACACACACACGTATACACACGTGTGTGTGTTTGGCCATATATATACCGTACCGTATACGTATATGAACAATTACAAGGCAACGTTCCCCGCGTAGACATACTCCAGGCTGTTGAGAGTGGTGGCAAGTGCTGTGAGCGTAGTGGATAAGGTAGCATAACTCCGACGACCTTGGTTCGACTTCCGCTCGCGGCTAACGTCAGTGGCCAATATACCCGAACCGGTGCTGGGCTTCCACTTGGTCGACTTAGCCTTAAATGAGTAACCACGGCGCGGCGTGTTTAACATTCGCACGAGGGATGCAAAGGCGGTCGGGAGTGGTGTTGGCCACTCGCCCCCTCGTGTGCCGTGCCGGCCTTTATAGGTGAATGTCGCTACCAGCACTTGCCCCAACAGTCTGTTACAGGCTATACGGGTGACCTTTGTTGCATGGTGCTGGCCACCCACCCCTCGTGTGCCGTGCCGGCCTTCATAGGTGCTCGCTAACAGCACTTGCCCCTACAGTCTGTTTAGGCTATGGGGGGGGGGGGTATCTTTGTATGTGAATGCACACACATGCACACACATGTGTATAGCTGACCATGCAGAGACACACATACATATACTTGTGTGTAGCTGACAATACACACGCGTATGTGAAGACATCGATGTGTGTATGTGTGTGTAGCTGACCACGCACATGCATGTGAGCACACGCACACATACGCGTGTGTATGGTTAGATACACACACGTGTGTGTAAACACTTGGACGAGTGTGTAACGGACCATCCACGACACACACACTCACACACGCGTGTCGTTTCTAGGCGCCGCTCGCTAACAGCACTTGCCCCAACAGTCTGTGTTGAGGCTATGCGGGGGATCTTTGTCTGTGTCGTCTCGAGTGACACGCATGCTTGAGACAGCTGCTATTACAGTGTCCGCGCAGTGCAATTTTTTCGCCGATTTTCCACCATTGGAAGGGGGCTCGTCGTTTTGTTTGTGTTTTCATGCTACTGCTGGTGTTTAAGATCGCGCGTTCGCTCGCACTGCAAGGCACCACACTCTCGTAGCTTCTAAACTACATACTCACCTTTATATATGCACGTCTATGTATAGTAGCCTATGTATAATACCAATATATTTATAATGTACAATACAACACGTACACAGCGCGTTGCTGCTGCTGGTGCTGCTGGTGGTGGTGGTGCTCTCAGTCGTCAAAGAGTTAAGCTACCGTCGACTCATCGCACACGCAACGATGTGTAATACAGCGTCAGTGTGGTGGTGGTGGGGTGAGGGTGGGGAGAGTAGTCATGGGGGGTGGTGGTGGTGGAAGGGTTTAAGAATCGCGGGACAGACACGGCCCCGAGACCTCGCGTATGGCACACGAACTCCGCATGGCGCGGCCTTTGCACCATCGAAATCGGCGTTCCCCGAGACGATACTCATCCGCCGCTACCGAGCATCATAGCCGCACTAATTGGATACTAGAGGGGGAGGGGAGGGGTAGTAATTTCGAACTGGATGTAACGCCACAGTGTTGCGTTTCGATGTTGTTTTTTCAGTGTGCTCGGTTAAATTCCATTGACCGCACATTAAACTAATTTTTTTTAAACAAATCTTGCACGGGACAGAAGTGAATGTACGGCCCGTCGAAGCCAATTAAAATATCATATTTGTCCCTGGAATCATCATCATCATTATTATTACTGCGCATGGCAGAACGACGAGCGCGTGGATTCTAGAACGCCCGCGCGCTATTCCGTACAGTTCTGACAACGTTCAAACTTCTTGGTTCTTTCGGTAAAGTCACGTCGAATGGAAATAATAAAATAATAAAAAAGAACATAACAAGACCAGGTCTGTCGGGGATACAGCGTTGTGGCCGAAACGTCGTGAGAATTATTTTATTAAGTTTTATTTTATTATTTTATTATTTCCATTCTACGTGACTTTACCGAAAGAACCAAGAAGATGAATCCCTGCAGTCACGAAAGCTTTAAATCGAAACGTTCAAACTGTTCGGGAACGTGCGGTTTGACCTCCGCTGAACTTTTTTCGCACCGTACGTAGCCACAACCGCGCTCATCGGAGGCGCCGCCCTCTGCGGGGTGAAGCGACGCGTGGAGTGATCGATTCATCGACGTTTCAAAAGCTTCGCGGCGGGAGCGGCATCCGGGGAGTAACGTTTCCACCGTGAAAATGGAGCCATATAAAAACAACAACAACAACAACCCCGGTTCGTTTGCTCGGCTCGTGTGAGTCATTGGATCTATATTCTTAGTTTTTTTCGGTAAAGTCACGTAGGTAAAAAAATTAAATTAATAAAAGTAAAATAAAATAAAAATCACGACGTTTCGGAGGCAACACAAGCTTCCGTCTTCAGGTGGAACCGTCACAGCCACGACAGCTGTATCAAGTAAATGAGAGATTGCAGGAGCTACCACTCCATATATATAATAAAAATTGTGCCGTACTTGGCCCTTCCCCTCTTCAACCATTATATATACGGAGTGGTAGCTCTTGTAATCTCTCATTTACTTGATACAGCTGTCGTGGCTGTGACGGTTCCACCTGAAGACGGAAGCTTGTGTTGCCTCCGAAACGTCGTGATTTTTATTTTATTTTACTTTTATTAATTTTAATTTTTTACCTACGTGACTTTACCGAAAAAACCTAAGACTATGAATCCTTGCAGTCACGAAAGCTTCAAATCTAGAATCATTGGATCTAGCAGTGGATCGAGCATGACTGATGCAGACGAGAAAAGACTGTCGCCAGTTCTAGAGAGTGTGCCCCCTCGAGTAACGGATCCGAGCGGCAAGGGTGCTTCAAACTCCGACAAGCATCACTCCCCTCCCGCCCTCCCCTCTATATGTATTTGTGTGTACATGAACGTGTGTGTGTGTAAACATGCACATTCCCATACTTCACCATCTGCAGTGAACGTGGGAAGGTTTCTACGGAGTACTGTGGCAGTGGGAGAGCTGTCCCCCCCCCCCCCCCCAAAAAAAACCCGTCTTCTTGGTTCTTTCGGTAAAGTCACGTAGAATGGAAGTAATAAAATAATAAAAATAAAACATAATAAAATAATTCTCACGACGTTTCGGCCACAACGCAAGCAGCCGTCCTCAGGTGGAGAATTATTTTATTACGTTTAATTTTTATTATTTTATTACTTCCCCTCTACATTCTTCACCTGAGGACGGCTGCTTGCGTTGTGGCCGAAACGTCGTGAGAATTATTTTATTATGTTTATTTTTTATTATTTTATTACTTCCCTTCTACGTGACTTTACCGAAAGAACCAAGAAGACGAGTCCCTGCAGTCACGAAAGCTTTCAATCGAAACAATACCCCGGTTTACGTCGGGGGATGCGTTCCCGAAAGGCGTGACGACGAACGTCGAAACGACGTAAATCCAAAGCGAGTTACGGGATAGTAGTAGTGGTGGTAGTGGTGGGTGATGGTGGAGGCGAAGGCTGCGGGGCGACTGATAACGAGAACGAACGGACGATGATGCTGCTGCTGCTGCTGCCTAGCGACGTCAGCGTGGGGCTGAGTCGACCCAATTCGGTTTCGCGGTGTTCATAACAAAGCGACAACGTATTTGCGAAACGACGCTAAGGGGGGTGGGGTGGGGGGGACGTAAATCGGGGTATGGCTGTCCCTTGGTAGTGGCTTTCAACCAAGATTCTGTAATTGCGTACAGCCGTCGTCAACCCACGCTCACCAGCGTGGTGCGGCATGGATTTACAAAACAAATATAAAAAAAACAGGGGCTCTGCGTGTCCGTATTAGACAAGGGGGTTATTACCGTTGCAAGTAACGAGTGAACCATATTCATCACTGGCCAAATATTATGTATATTTTTTTGTACCGCGTGTATCATTTTTGCCGTTGAAATGTACAGCGATGAGTAAATAACTCGTGTCTTCAGATGTTTTGGTCATCACTAGCATATGAACACACACATACACACGTGTGTGTACGTACAAACGTACACATTGACCCCACCACTGACGTCAGCTGCACATATATCCATGTTTGTATTTGTCTGCGTGTGTGTGTGCGTGTGTGCATCTGTCGGTCATCTCAGTCAGTCAACCCATTATCACCCGGGTCTCGGTCCCGTGACCTCCTTGCAAGGCGAGCCTTCGATATGTCACGTGACCTCAGAGTGCACCTAGCTTGGCACAAGCGCCGCTGTGACGTCACCGCCACTTAGTGGCGAATGGAGGCTGTCGTGTGCGTGTGTGTGTCGGGAAATACGCGACTTCAACACGCCCTCCATTGAGCGTGTCTTGTATGTACGTTGAACTTCTTTCGCACCGTACGCAGCCAAACGTGGCTAAATCGGAGGTGCTGATTTAAAGCGACCACATTGTCCATAAAGTTCGCTCGGACTCCAAAGCTTTGACGAGGATTTCCTGCGTCCAGTCAAATCAACAGAGAAACATCAACATGTTGGGTTTTTTTACACAAACGCTCCCTTATCACTCGACTATCGCTACTAACCACGGTTACCGTTTTCCGTGAACCTCACCCACCGGCAACCTTCGCCCGAGTCGAGTAAAGATCCTGCCGGACCGAGGCCCACCCGCACTCAACATGCGCCGAGATTATTGAGAATATTTGGCCGCTTAAAAATCTTCCACGTGACGAGCCACTTCCTCGAGGGCATCGTCTGTGGTCAGGTCGCCTCTGAAGAGGAGGAAGAAGCAAATGGCTCTGCGAGCTTTCCCTGCTGAAGTTAAAGAGTTTACATTTTGATTTAAAGCTTTCGTGACTGCAGGGATTCATATCATTGGTTCTTTCGGTAAAGTCACGTAGAAGGGAAATAATAAAAAATAATTCTCGCGACGTTTCGACTGCGTGTTTGTTAAACGTCGTGAGAATTTTTTGGTTTTATATTTTTATTATTTTATTGTTTCCCTTCTACGTGACTTTACCGAAAGAACCAAGAATATAAAAGAGTTTAGTTTGATGTTGTACTTTGTTTCGTGATTCGTTTACCATTCCTGTACCCTGCACTCCTCTCGTGCCTCTGTATTTGTTTGTTGTTGAAACGTTCTGACCCCTTGACCCCGACTGGACATTTGTGAAAAATAAAGCTGTGTAGCTCATTGGATTCCTCGTGCAGTATAAACACATATCTCTGATTCTGATTCCGTTGTTCAAACGCCACCACTACCACTTCAGGTCACACAACTCCCTCCGCACTGCCGCTACTTTGGAATTCTCCCATCTCTTTTTTTAATTCCGCAAAGATCGTCTAACCACAACCTTGCTCGATTCAATATACGTATACATACGTCCACCCTTTGATAGCAGTTGCTGTGTTTTATTTGTCCTATTTGTGCCCCCTGCTGTTCAGCAACTGTTGTTATAAGGAAAAGACAACAACAACAACAAAATACGTCACTACTCGACCACTCTTCTGCATCAAAAGAGACAATGTTTTAGTAGTGGCCGATCTTACCCACCACGGAATCTCTCCCGTGAAAAAAAAATAGCCGGGCAACTGGCTAAACGGAGTTCATCCGTGTAACAAAAACGCAACAGCAACAACAACAACAACAACAAAAACCAACAACATATCTGGTGAGTTGCTGGTGAAGGGGACTCGTGTGTTTTAAGAACCACGTGGTTACTTTCTGACGGGAGACTTGGTGACGTTTGAACTGGTCTGGGGTCACGCGCGGGGTGCAGGATTGGTGGGAGATATCTCTCCATCATAGTCATGAAAATAATGCCCAGCGTTCTCCTGCTGCTTGTACTTCAACCCGTGGCAAAACGTGGCACGGCCCTCTCTCAGCTTCGCAAGCAAGGGTCCACATTGCTCTAACAAATCACACGTACTCTCTCTCTATATATATTTTGGTTTTTAAGGCAGTGCCGCAACAGATAAACCAGTGGCTGCACATTTCGCCTCCACGTTGCGAGCGTAGTGCGTCCACAAGTCAAATGTAAAAGGTCACCTGCGTTCGCCTGTCTTACCACCGCTTGCATTAAGCGGTCAGCAGATACGCTGTTGCTGTCCTTGCTATTTTTTAATTGTAAGTACATATATATACATGCGATTCCTGGGCCACGTATATAACACCAGTGGACGAGCGGTAGCTGAACCGGTCACAAGGCCCCCCGCCTCCTCCGCTCCCTCTCCAATCAACGCTGACAATTAACGGGGAAGTATGGTCGAAGAACACCCCCCCCCCCCAATTATCAACATGGGGGTGTTATTAATAGCAGGGCCGGGTAGGGGCCTACTCAGCAGTAGATCGAGAGACTCTCAACCGGAAGGTTGCGAGCGTGGGATGGTGGGGCTGGTTCAACCCATCATCCATCGGGGGGACGGGGGACGGGGGTCGATACAATTGGTACCACATTGTGTGGACGTCAACCGTGGTCGTGGCGTGGATAGATTCGCCCCCCCCCCGCCGTACGAATGTGGAATTTCCACCGTCGGCTCTGCAGGGGGTTACAAACGCGGAGGCCAACAGCGATGCCTCGCGAGAGAAGGCCGGCTCACGGGAACGCCGTCGAGGGTGGCAGAGTCGGTGACGCCAGAAATTGGAATCGTCGGGCGGAGGGAACGGACCGGATCCCTCTTGAATCGCAGGGATTGCTCCCCCACCCGCCCACATTTGTGTGCGTGAGCAAAAGATTGCGGTCATGCCCACGGAGGCGGGTATTGCCGGTGAGTTATTATTTTGTGAAAGCAAAAAAAAAGTTTGGCACTTGCACTTAGACGAGCACAGGACATACGTACACGAAAACGTGCACTCATATATACGCGCGCGCGCGTGTGTGTAGTGGTGTGTGTGTGTAGTGGGGTATGTGTGTGTGTTTTCAGCGTGTGTGGAGTGGTAGTGTAGCGGTTAGCGCTACGCTGCGCTATGAACCTGGCGACCCGAGTTCGATTCCCGCTCACGGCCAACACCGGTGACGATTATCTAAACCGGTCCTGGGCCTCCCCTAGGTCGACTCATCCTCAAATGAGTACCTGGTGCGGTGTGTAGTAAACATCGCCACTGGGGAGACAAAGGCGGCCGGGCGTGGTGCTGGCCACCCACCCCCTCGTGTGCCGTGCCGGCCTTCATAGGTGCTCGCTAACAGCACTTGCACCAACAGTCTTGTTACAGGCTATACGGGGGATCTTTGTTTTTTGTCGTAAATACAGTATGCCTGTGATAAGTACACGTGCATATTACACACGTGTGTACACACGTGTGTTCGTGTGTGCGCGCGCGCATGACGGTGAGCGGTAGTTCCGTGGTTAGCGCAGCGCTGCGAAACTAGGTAGGAATGCGAGTTCGATTCCCGCTCACGGCCAAAATCGGTGACGAAAATCCTGAACCCGTGCAGGGCTTCTCCTAGGTCGACTCAGCTTTAAACGAGTACCTGGTGCGGTGTGTAAACATGAGAATTGGAGAGGGGGAGGGGCGGAGTGGGGGGGGGGAGACAAATGCGGCCGGGCGTGGCGCTGTTCACCCACCACCTCGTGCGCCGGTGTTGGCGTTCACACGTGCCCGCTAAAAGCACTTGCCCCAATAGCCCGTGTAGCCTATACGGGGGGCACGGGCCTTTAGATGTGTCCACGTGTGTGTGTGTGCGCGCGCGCGTGTTCGCGTGTGTATTCACGCAAGCGTGCGTGTGCGTTGTGATACATTTATAGCCCATTATTATGTTCAGATCCACCGGCCCGTGACCGCGTCCGTCCGTCTCTCGCCTCTCTGTGGCGCCTCGCGAAGAGGACACAGATCGCCGGCTGAGACGTGTTTGGCGACGCTGCTGCTGCTGCATTGGCAGTTGGGTGCACAAGCACAAACGACGACGACAACAACAACAACACATCAACACAATCGTCAATGACACTGCGTGTGGCGGCCTTAAGAGTAAACACACACGCGCGCGCGTACGTAAATCGAACAGCCGATGTTACGGGCCTAGGCACCACGAGGTGCCAATTTCAGAAACGTCGCCTGCTAATGAACGTCTAAGGCCACAGTGTTATTGACGCGATACAAAGATCGCCGGATGTGTAGGCGGGCAAGCGGGTGACGGCGTGGCCACAAACACCCAGACGCAACAGACACAACGCAACCCACGCGGCGCAGTGCACCACACAGGCGCGGCACACGTGGAAGCCAAAGTTTTGCGATGTCCTCTCCCGAGGCGCCCCCCCCCCCCCCCCCCAGATCTCACTCGCTGTCAGTCTTATCGGAGCGCGACCTCTCGCCCGCGTGGTTGTAGAGGCCCTGCGCCATCAGCTGCAGGGCGAGCGGGTTTCGCACTCCGCTCGCCTTCTTCAGCTTGGCGCGCTTGTTCTGGAACCAGATCTTGATCTGTGCCTCGTTCAGCTGCAGTTCCTGGGCGAGGGCTTGGCGCCGCGCCTCGGTCAGATAGCGAGACGCCTGGAACTCGGACTTGAGACGAGAGAGTTGCTCGGCCGAGAATGCGGTCCGTGGCCGCTTTTCTTCTCCTCCCGAGCCTCCTCCTGCTCCTGCTGCTGCTGTTGCTGCTCCACCCGATCCTCCTCCTGCCCCTCCACCTCCTCCTCCACCTCCGCCTCCTCCTTTCTTCTTGGCCTTGCGGTTGCGAGGTCCTGTGTGAGAGTGTGGGGGTGGGGGGTGAAGGAGCGGTGGTGCAGTGGTGAGCAGGCTGCGATAAAAAAAGAACGGAACCGCACACCGCCAACACCGGCGAGGGATGTCTGAACCGGTCCTGGGCCTCCCCTAGGTCGACTCAGCCTCAAATGAGTAGTACCTGGTGTCGGTGTGTTCAGGAAGCATTCACGGGAGACTAAGGGCGTGGTTGCTACACTGCGCCGGCCTTCATAGAATCACAGGCGCCACTCGCTAACAGCACTTGCCCCCAGCGGTCTGTTAGAGGCTACACGGGGGATCTTTGTCTTTAGCGGGGTGTGTTCGTGCGTGGTTGCGCGTGAGCCGCGTGCTGCGAAGGATGGGTGGGATGGGCGCTTGGGCTGCTCCTGGCGATGGAGAGAGGTGGGGGCGGGCGGGGGGTTCTGGCAGTTGTGGTGGTGGTGCTCATTGTTGTGGGCCGTGTTGGTTGGTTATTGTCAATGGAGGTGGGGGGGTGCGGGGGAGGTCGAAGAGTTGGTGGGTGGGCACCGGGGGGCGGGGGCACCAGGGGGGGCACCGAGGGGGGGCTCCGGGGAGGGGGGCACCGGGGGGGGGTAGGGTGAGTGTTACGCACACGGGAAGCGAGTTTTACATCAAACCAAGTGGAATTGAGGATTGTCTCTTACACAAATAAATAATATAATGTTTTTTTTTTATTACAGTGGGGTGGTGAGGGGGGGGGGGTTGCCTATTATAATGGCCTATGTGTGCGTGTCCAGATTTAATTAGGGAGCTTTTATTTACACCGGACACGTGTTCCGGGCTCGTTCTTGATTGCCCGGTCCTTCTCATCGTAATCCGGAGAATGCGACAATCAACAGCTCCGAGTCACTCCGCTGCCGGACGAAGGCCTCCACAGGCCGTGTCGGTCATGGAAGGCGATTGGTCGTACAGTGGTCGATCACGGTGGTCGGGTGCGGTTTAGTGAACTCCGATTTGCCAGATTTCACAGCGCAGTGCTGCTAACCACTGCGCCACCCCTCCTCCATCCATCCCGAGTTCTTGCTTGCTGTAGAATTAGGTACGCAGCGAGAGATGATCCCCAGATTAATGCGAGCAATAACGCATCGCGCGGTTTATTTTGTAGGGCATTATGCAACGCTACGGACAGGTGAATTCGCGTGCTCACTCTTTCGAAATAAGAACTAAGTTAAAGTTCACCTTGCAGATGACTGTCTATACAGATTCTAGATTTGAAGCTTTCGTGACTGCAAGAATTCATACTCTTACTTCTTTCGGTAAAGTCACGTAGGTAAAAAAATGAAATTAAAATTAATAAAATAAAATAATAAATATATTTTTTATTAATTTTAATTTCATTTTTTACCTACGTGACTTTACCGAAATAACTAAGAGTATGTCTATACAGAGACATTGTTTATAGCAAAAAAAACTCTTCTTCTTTTGAGTTGTTTTAACTTTTGCGTCGTCATGCATCGTCACCATGAACCGCATTCACGATGACAACTTCAAGAGTGCCGTTTGTTGCTGACCGCTTCGCGTTTGTCCTTCACCCGAGCCAGCGCTAAAAAAAAAAGACGTGATTTCAAGTAAATACACAAATTAGAAATCCACGCCGTTGCCAGTCCACTGCCGGTAACCTGAAATGTTTAAATCGGCAGTGCTCTCGAAGCCTGCTTGATACGGTTGATGGGTTGGAGCCACCCTACGACGGCTTACCAGGTTGTTGTAGTAGTTGTGGGGGCTACGGGAGACGGCCCGTGCCCAGTGTCGTCTCTCACTCGTGCGCAACGCGCGCGCGGGGTTTGTTCTGTGGGAGCTCTCACGGTTTAGTTATTCCTACTCCTCTCGCACGAAGCCAAAATTTCGTTCACGTAACGGGCCAAGGACATCCAAAATTGCGGCGGGGACCCTCGTGAAAAGATGTGGGGGGGAGAGGCTGGGAGATTCTGGGCCAAAGTTTTTTTTTTACGCAATCGTAACGTTTCGTTAGAGATTGTTATTTTCTCATGTGCTGCTGTCATGACTTGGAGTTCTAACTCCCCTCCCCCCCCACACAGCCATGTCAACTCTCTGCCCCCCCTGTTCAAGGTCTACCTCTCCCCCCTCTGCCTATGACTCTCACTCCCATGTCATCTGACACTCTCTTTTCTCTCTCCTCTCCTATGGCTCTCTCTCCACGAACCATAAGAGGGGTCGTCTTTAAACCCGCCACCACCCGACACACAGCCAGTTAGTAAAGTTGTGTCACGTAAACAGAGAGCGCTGATTGGTCGGTCACTAGTTCAGCACGCCGGTGTGTTGGAGAGTAACCCACCGTGACGTTTCGCGCTTAATTACAACAACCGTCATCAACATCAGGCGACAGCCGGCATTGTGGAGAAATCCTCCGTTTTCGGTGCACTGAACTAATTGGCATGCTTTGTTGACGTCAGGAACCCCACTAATTGGCTATGTTGGGTGGTGGCGGGATTAACGAGACATTTATATTGACGCGAGCTAACCCCAAAAAATTGAATCTGTCCTGAATAATATTGGTCGCGATAGCCCACGACGTGTTCAACTCTAGTGATAGGTTTTTACCCTTTCAATTGGTACAAAACTGACACCTTTATACAAGGGATCATGTTTGCAATAACCACAACACAAGCAGTAAAAATGCATACCAATCAACTTCAAGGACAGTGCATATCATTATCAGAGTTGTTTCTTTTTGTTTGCATTTTAACTGCTTGTGTTGTGGTTATTGCAAACATGATCCCTTGTATAAAGGTGTCAGTTTTTGTACCAGTTGAAAGGGTAAAAACCTACTACTATATTTTGCCACTGGTAAAGGAGGTCTCATAGTGTGTTCAACTCTGTCCACTAAAATACACCAATATATATAAACCATATATATACAAAGACAAAGATCCCCGCGATAGCCTTAACAGACTGTTGGGGCAAGTTCTGTTAGCCAGCACCACCATAGGTGCTCGCTACATATACAAAAAAGACAAAGATCCCCCGTGTAGCCTGTCACAGACTCTTTTGGCAAGTGCTGTTTGCGAGCACCTATGAATGCCTGCACGGCACACGAAGGGGTGGGTGGCCAACACCACGCCCGGCCGCCTTTGTCTCCCCAGTGGCGATGCTCAGACATCACACCAGGTACTCGTTTGAGGCTGAGTCGACCTAGGTGAGGCCCAGGACCGGTTCAGATTAACGTCACTGGTGTTGGCCGTGAGCGGGAATCGAACCCGGGTCGCCAGGTTCGTAGCGCAGCGTAGCGCTAACCGCTGCACCACCGCTCCCCCTGTTCAGTGCCAACCTCTTTAGATGGCGGTTGCCGGAATTTACGCACGAAGGTCAAATTTTGAACTTTAAATATTGAACTTCGTGGTTTATATTTTATTACTTTTTTACCAATGACTTGCTGAACTTTTCTCTAACTTACTCCTATTGCTCCTCTATTGGTTTGTGGTTGTTGTGGTTTGTTGTTGTAACGTGTGGATGTAACTTTCCGACCAACCTGCCCCTGCTGTAACATCAGTGACAAAACAGAAAACCTTCACAGCTCCATCACTTTAGGTTTGTTGTCCTTCCCCCAGGACCTCCGATTAGCGCGGTCGGCTGCGTACGGTGCGAAAGAAGTTCAACATACAGAGATACATCACACTCCCTTCTCCGGGATAAATTAAAACAAACAAAAAAATCGGATTCTAAGTTGCAGTGTTATTTCCTGACAATGGCGGATGTCCATACAGCGTGCGTAGGCGGTGCAACTGCGTGGAGACTCGCGAATCCGCGGGCTACACGCTCTGGGATACGAAGAGGGGGGTGGGAGTTGGGATGTGGGGGGGTAACGGGGGGGAGGCTTGAGGGGGGGATTTCCCGGACCGAAGGGGAGGGCTGAGTTTGTGGCGCAGTTCGCTAACCGCTGCGCCACCGCTCTCCAAGCGCAATACGCACTCGAGTCATCCGTGCTGCAGACATGATGATCATCCATTGGAACCTCATTTGCCAGTAAAAATATGATAATTGTTTTTTTACCCTTCTGGCTGGCAACAAAACTGACACCTTTTTACAAGGAGTCATGTTTGCAAAGACCACAATACCTGCAGTCATAATGCAAACAAAACACACAACTCTGATAATGTATGCACTGTCCTTGAAGTTGATTGGTCCACACCCGAGACAGCTTTCCTTAGAGCCTAGTCTCACATGGTGTTGGACCAGATGACGCCAAAAGGCGCAATTTTTTTTGTTTTTTGTTTGCATTATGATTGCAGGTATTGTGGTCTATGCAAACATGACTCCTTGTAAAAAGGTGTCAGTTTTGTTGCCAGACAGAAGGGTAAAAAAACAATTATCATGATCATCGTTCGCGGTGTCTAAAGACGCATTGTGTCCAACACGACCGTCGTAAACGACACGTAAAGTACACCGTATCCCGAGCACACATTAATAATAATTATCTATACTAACTTTTTCTAAACACGTGCCTTTAAAAAATAATTGCTTTCGTGTCACCATCAATCCACTGCTGGATGAAGGCCTCGTTTCCCACGCTGGTCAGTGCGGGGATGGTGAAGCTTTTGGGAGGGGTCAGGGCAGGCTGTGTATGATTTGACACCGCATTCGCCACGAAGGCAATCGTTCTGGCAACTGCCACGTGCCACACGTTGTGTCTGGGCTCTTTTATTTTCTCTTCGATAGCCCCTCCCCACCCCCCCGTGCAACGTATACTGTCGTCTGCTCGGTATAGACTGTCTGAGTTAAGCATCAACACCGAAGGCCTGGGATATGCTGTGAGGATTAATGTCATCGCGACAGGGCAGCGGTCCGCTACGCTGCGCTACGAACCCATCCTGAGTTCGATTCCCGCTCACGGCCAACACCAGTGACGATTTTATGAACCGGTCTTGGGCCTCACCCAGGTCGACTCGGCCTCAAATTACTCCTTCACTAACAATATCCAACTTCGGATTGGTACGAGGGTTTATGGATGTTCTTCTTATTCGTGATGATGCAATTGATAACGCGCGCACATTTTTGCGGACGGAACGGGCCGCAACTCAGAGTCGCTCGCAAGTCGGGTCGTGGGTCGTGGAGGTGAGTTGTGAAGTGTCTCTTGAAGGAGACGATGGAGGTGATGCTGCGGATGTGCAGAGGAGGTGGCGTTCCAGACTGTGTGGGGGCACCCACCGAGAAGCCACCGTTACATGTATGATGCAGTGAATGAAAAAAAGCAAAAAACACTTTTTTTTTTACTAAAGTAAACATCGTCACTGGGGAGACAAATGCGGGCGGGCGGGCGTGGTTTCTGGCCACCCACCCTCGTCGCGTTCCGTGCTGGCCTTCACAGGTGCTAATCTCTAGCAGCACTTGCCCCAAAAGTCTGTTGAGGCTATAGGTGGGTGGGGTAACTTAGCATTTGTGGGGGGAAACCTCGCTCATCACACGCCATCCACGCGCGCGTGCGTGCGCCTGATGCACACTGGAGTCGTGGTGCAGACGTGCCACAGACTGATGACTGCGTCTTGCCCGTCAGTAGCACTGCGTGGCCTTAAAAGGATGAATAGATATTTTAGATACGATATGTGACGTGCGGCGCAAACGGCTCCTTCTTCATTTACTTGCCATGGAGAAGGGTCATTGCCCGAAGCGTCGCCTATTATACGGTATTATTGTTGTCGAGTTGAGTGTTGTTGTTCGTGCGTGTACACCGTTGCTAACGCAGCAGCAGCAGTAGTTACCAACAATATTGTGTTCATATACTGCACGTGTATTGTTATGTCAAAAGCGTCGTTGTGGACATTTTTTTTACTGTGTAACATAATATCGGTTGCGGCATTTTTGGTATTTCATAGTTTTGCGTCGAATTGTAGGACCCATGATGTATCAGACAGAATCAATAATGCCCGTTCACATCTGGAAGTTCGCTGTGCATCGTCAGTTCAAGCAAAGACTGACTCGGGTGATGGGACACTGCATGTCGACATCGCTACAGAGTTGTGTTTGCGTTGAACCAATGCTGATGGGATGCGTTAAAACAAAAAACTTTCCGTGAAAGTACAGAGTTGGGGAAGGAAGCATGGTGTCTGCTCGGACGGTATACATGCGTGTAACTGTAAATAAAAAGAGCTTCATAGCTCATCGGATTCCTCCAGTATGAAAACGTATTTTGCTTCTGATGTGTGTGCGTGTGTACATATTGTGCGTGTCTTCAATTGTGCACGCCAACAGCCCTTTACTCAACAGCCTGTGTGAGCTACACGGGGGATCTTTGTAAATGTACGATGTGTGTGTGTCTGTGTGCAACTCTTCCTGTGTATGTATATGCTCAAAGTTTGTGTGCGTAAATAAAGTGCGTTTACAATGAGTGTCTACGTGCGTGTATACGCGTATGTGTGTTTGTGTACTGTACTTGCGCGACTTTAGAATTGTGTATGTGCGCGTGTGTGTGTGTTTCCGTGAGTGTGTGAGAGTGTGCATAAAATGTGTGCCCTATATTCGTGCGTGTGTGTGTGTGTGTTAAAATGTGTGTATGTGTGTGAGCGGTAGTGTAGCAGTTCGCGCACTGCGCTACGAACCCGGCGACCCGAGCTCGATTCTCGCTCACGGCCAACACCGGTGACGGTCCCTGGGCCTCCCCTAGGTCGACTCAGTCTCAAATGAGTACCCGGTGCGTGTGTAAACATCGCCACTGGGGAGACAATGGCGGCCGGGCGTGGTGTTGGCTACCCACCCCCTCGTGTGTCGTGTCGGCCTTCATAGGTGCTCGCTAACAGCACTTGCCCCAACAGTCTGTTAAGGTTATACTATGAAATCTTTGTCTTGTTTGTACTTGCGTGACTTTATAATTTTGTATGTGTGCGCGTGCGTGTGTGCATACAATGTGTGCCCTATGTTCGTGTGCGTGTGTGTTTACATTTGTGTGTTTGTGAATGTGTGCGTGTTTGTGCGTCTTAAGTGTTTACGAACAAAACTTGCCCCAACAGTCTGTTAAGGCTATACGGGGGATTTTTGTTCTTTGTGTGTGCGTGTGCACGTGTGCACAGTGAGGAGCGGTGGTGCAGTGGTTAGCGCACCACTGCATGCCGAACACGGCGACCCGAGTTCGAGTCCAGCGCACGGTCAACATCGGTGCCGAATATTCAAACTGGTCCTGGGCCCCCCGTAGATCGACTCAGCCTTAAAAGATGTGAAAAAATCACGGGAGTGGTGATGGCCAACCACCCCCTTCCTGTGCGATACTGGCCTTCATAGTTGCTACGCTAAGAGCACTTGCTCTTAAAGTCTGCTTAAGGCTATATGGGTCATCTTTGGTGTGTGCATATGTACGTGATGTGTTCATTATTATAAGTCTGGCTAACCCACTTCACGATAAGGATATCCATGTGCGTTTGGATAGCCGTGTTGCCAAAGAATTCGGAATCTTTATTTCACGAATGTCAATGTTTAAAGACCGTACACACACACACGGTGATGCGTGCATTGAGTTTCCTATATAGGACGTGCAGCCTCTATGCCGGTATCTTATTGTATACAACAAAGACAAATATCCCCCGTATAGCCTTAACAGACTGTAGGGGCAAGTGCTGTTAGCGAGCTCCTATAAAGGCCGGCACGGCTCACGAGGGGGTCGGTGGCCAACACCACGTCCGGCCGCCTTTGTCTCCCCAGTGGCGATGTTTACACACCGCACCAGACACTAATTTGAGGCTGAATCGACCTAGGGGAGGCCCAGGACCGGTTCAGATAATCGTCACTGGTGTTGGCCGTGAGCGGAAATCGAACCAGAGTCGCTGGGTTCATAGCGCAGCGTAGCGCTAACCGCTACACTACCGCTCCCCACTATACACACAGACACACACACACAGACACCCACACATAGACACACACACAGACAAAGATCCCCCGTAAAGCCTTAACAGACTGTAGGGGCAAGTGCTGTTAGCGAGCACCTACACATAGACACACACACACAGACACACATAGACATGCGCGCGCGCGGAGAATTATCGATTCCGCTTTGTTTGCAGGAGTGCACAAGCACTGATGAAACAAAACGCAAATTCGACACATTACTCAATAACCCCAACCCGAGCTCGGAGAGATACCTCTGCTCTGAATGAGAGCCATCGCCCGTAACGTCACCTATGTTTTACTTTTAAGGCCACAGTGATGTTGACGGATATATGTGCGCGTGTGTGTGTTCATGTTGAACTTCCTTCGTGCCGTACGTAGCCAAGCGTGCTAATCGGAGGCTGCGTCGAAAGATGGACTTGATACTCAGGTGGCTGGGTCGGTGAGTATGGCACAGACATTTGTTGTTGTTGTTGCACACATATATACTGCAGAGACGACTTGATGAAGCGGTGTGCTTTCTACCGATCGACGGTCTAAAATCGATGTTTTAAAAAGGGATAGAATGCCGAAATCCCCTTCAAACGGAGTCCAGCCGATGCTTAATGACCATGCCAACAACAACAATTATAATTTACACACCCATTCTCAATCTACTGCTGGATGAAGGCCGTGTCATGTCGTGGCTGTCATCAGGCGGATAGGGGTTTGGGGGAGAGGGCGGGGGGCTTGTTCAACCATACTTCACCACACTATTGGATTGGCACATCGAGTGTTCGCCATAGTCGCCAACTCAGATTTCGGCTGTTGTTCGTAGCGCAGTCGCGCTAACCACTGCGCTCACCGCTCCCCAATTCACCCACCGCTCCCCCACTCGCCTACCGCTCCCCCACTCGCCCACCGCTCCCCCACTCGCCCACCGCTCCCCACTCGCCCACCGCTCCCCCACTCGCCCACCGCTCCCCACTCGCCCACCGCTCCCCACTCGCCCACCGCTCCCCCACTCGCCCACCGCTCCCCCACTCGCCCACCGCTCCCCCACTCGCCCACCGCTCCCCCACTCGCCCACCGCTCCCCCACTCGCCCACCGCTCCCCACTCGCCCACCGCTCCCCCACTCGCCCACCGCTCCCCCACTCGCCCACCGCTCCCCCACTCGCCCACCGCTCCCCCACTCGCACCCCGCTCCCCCACCGCTCCCCCACTCGCACACCGCTCCCCCACTCGCCCACCGCTCCCCACTCGCCCACCGCTCCCCCACTCGCCCACCGCTCCCCACTCGCCCACCGCTCCCCCACTCACCCACCGCTCCCCCAATCGCCCACCGCTCCCCCACTCGCCCACCGCTCCCCACTCGCCCACCGCTCCCCCACTCGCACCACCGCTCCCCACCGCCCCCACTCGCCCACCGCTCCCCCACTCGCACACCGCTCCCCCAATCGCCCACCGCTCCCCCACTCGCACACCGCTCCCCACTCGCCCACGCTCCCCCACTCGCCCACCGCTCCCCCACTCGCCCACCGCTCCCCACTCACCCCACCGCTCCCCCATCGCCCACCGCTCCCCACTCACCCACCGCTCCCCCAATCGCCCACGCTCCCCCACTCGCACACCGCTCCCCCACCGCTCCCCACTCGCCCACCGCTCCCCCACTCGCACACCGCTCCCCCACCGCTCCCCCACTCGCCCACCGCTCCCCCACTCGCACACCGCTCCCCCACCCGCTCCCCCACTCGCCCACCGCTCCCCCACTCGCCCACCGCTCCCCCACTCACCCACCGCTCCCCCAATCGCCCACCGCTCCCCCACTCGCCCACCGCTCCCCCACTCGCACACCGCTCCCCCACCGCTCCCCCACTCGCCCACCGCTCCCCCACTCGCACACCGCTCCCCCACCGCTCCCCACTCGCCCACCGCTCCCCACTCGCCCACCGCTCCCCCACTCACCCACCGCTCCCCCACCGCTCCCCCACTCACCCACCGCTCCCCCACTCGCCCACCGCTCCCCCACTCGCACACCGCTCCCCCACCGCTCCCCCACTCGCCCACCGCTCCCCCACTCGCACACCGCTCCCCCACCGCTCCCCCACTCGCCCACCGCTCCCCCACTCGCCCACCGCTCCCCACTCACCCACCGCTCCCCCACCGCTCCCCCACTCACCCACCGCTCCCCCAATCGCCCACCGCTCCCCCACTCACCCACCGCTCCCCCACCGCTCCCCCACTCGCCCACCGCTCCTCCAATCGCCCACCGCTCCCCCACCGCTCCCCCACTCGCCCACCGCTCCCCCACCGCTCCCCCACTCACCCACCGCTCCCCCAATCGCCCACCGCTCCCCCACTCCCCCCCCGCTCCCCCACCGCTCCCCCACTCGCCCACCGCTCCCCCACTCGCACACCGCTCCCCCACCGCTCCCCCACTCGCCCACCGCTCCCCCACTCGCAACACCGCTCCCCCACCGCTCCCCCACTCGCCCACCGCTCCCCCACTCGCCCACCGCTCCCCACTCGCCCACCGCTCCCCCACTCACCCACCGCTCCCCCACTCGCCCACCGCTCCCCCACTCGCACACCGCTCCCCCACTCGCCCACCGCTCCCCCACTCGCACACCGCTCCCCCACTCGCCCACCGCTCCCCCACTCGCACACCGCTCCCCCACCGCTCCCCCACTCGCACACCGCTCCCCCACTCGCCCACCGCTCCCCCACTCGCACACCGCTCCCCCAATCGCCCACCGCTCCCCCACTCGCACACCGCTCCCCCAATCGCCCACCGCTCCCCACTCGCACACCGCTCCCCCCAATCGCCCACCGCTCCCCCACTCGCACACCGCTCCCCCACCGCTCCCCCACTCGCCCACCGCTCCCCCACTCGCACACCGCTCCCCCACTCGCCCACCGCTCCTCCACTCGCCCACCGCTCCCCCAATCGCACACCGCTCCCCCACTCCCCCACCGCTCCCCCCACTCGCCCACCGCTCCCCCACTCGCCCACCGCTCCCCCACTCGCCCACCGCTCCCCCACTCGCACACCGCTCCCCCAATCGCCCACCGCTCCCCCACTCGCACACCGCTCCCCCACCGCTCCCCCACTCGCCCACCGCCCCCCCACTCGCACACCGCTCCCCCACTCGCCCACCGCTCCTCCACTCGCCCACCGCTCCTCCACTCGCCCACCGCTCCTCCACTCGCCCACCGCTCCTCCACTCGCCCACCGCTCCCCCAATCGCCCACCGCTCCCCCACTCGCACACCGCTCCCCCACTCGCACACCGCTCCCCCACCGCTCCCCCACTCGCACACCGCTCCCCCACTCGCACACCGCTCCCCCACTCGCACACCGCTCCCCCACCGCTCCCCCACTCGCCCACCGCTCCCCCACCGCTCCCCCACTCGCACACCGCTCCCCCACTCGCCCACCGCTCCCCCACTCGCACACCGCTCCCCCACCGCTCCCCCACTCGCCCACCGCTCCCCCACTCGCACACCGCTCCCCCACCGCTCCCCCACTCGCCCACCGCTCCCCCACTCGCACACCGCTCCCCCACCGCTCCCCCACTCGCCCACCGCTCCCCCACTCGCTCACCGCTCCCACACCGCTCCACCCCTCGCCCACCGCCCCCCCTCTCGCACACCGCTCCCCCACCGCTCCCCCACTCGCCCACCGCTCCCCCACTCGCACACCGCTCCCCCACTCACCCACCGCTCCCCCACTCGCACACCGCTCCCCTACTCGCACACCGCTCCCCCACTCGCCCACCGCTCCCCCACTCACCCACCGCACCTAGCTCCTCCCCCCCCCTCCCGATGTCTCCGCTTGTGGTTTAGAAACAAACCGCGCTGGTTCCGGACTGGACAGGTTCCCGCTTCACGGCTCTCGAAAGCCGCCGAAAACACCACCACCACCAACCAACCACCAGCACCAACCACCACCAACCAACCACCAGCACCAACCACCACCAACCACCACTACCACCAACCACCACCACAACCAACCACCACCAACACCAACCACCACCACCAACCACCACCAACCAACCACCAACCACCACCAACCACCACCACCAACCAACCACCAGCACCAACCACCACCAACCACCAACAACCAACCAGCAACCAACCAACCACCACTAACCACCACCAACCACCACCAACCACCATCACCACCAACCACCACCAACCACCAACAACCAACCACCAACCAACCAACCACCACTAACCACCACCAACCACCACCAGCACCACCACCACCAGCAGCATCACCAGCAGCACCACCAGCACCACCACCAGCACCACCACCAGCACCACCACCACCAGCAGCACCATCACCACCAGCACCACCAGCACCAGCACCACCACCACCACCAGCACCACCAGCAGCAGCACCACCACCAGCACCACCACCAGCCCCACCAGCACCAGCACCAGCAGCCACAGCAGCAGCAGCAGCAAATCGCCGAGGAGCAATCGATGCCAATGTGAAGGCGTGCTGCTCGCCGCCACGAGAGAGGGATGCAGGAGAGAGAGAGAGGGGGGAGAGTTCGTGACGTGTTCCTGTTGCTCCTGCAACTCTTCATGGAGAGTGAACCGAGTGATTCGCTGCCCGCTGAGTGTGTGACGCTACATCCGAGAGAGAGAGCGAGCCAAGCCTGGACGCCAACCAATTGACACCCCACTCGCAAAAAAGACAAAGATCCCCCGTATAGCCTGTAACAGACTGTTGGGGCAAGTGCTGTTTCAGCGAGCACCTATGAAGGCCGGCACGGCACACGATGGGGTGAGTGGCCAACACCACGCCCGACCGCCCGGGTACTCACTTGAGGCTGAGTCGACCTAGGGGAGGCCCAGGACTGTTTCAGATATCCGTGACTGGTGTTAAGAGGCCGTCCATAAATGACGTCACGCGATTTTGGACGGTTTTTTACCCCTCCCCCCTTCGTCACACGGCGTCACAAAAAGTCAGACCCCCCCCCCTCAAATATGACGTCACAATGCTTTGCCCCCCCCCCCCCAAAAAAAACATGCTTCAAATCGCTTTAAACTATTGTCAATGTAGTGCGTATTTAATGTGGCGCTGCACTCTGATGTTATAGGAAAAAACATTAAAAAGTAAATTTAATTAAGTAGAACGTGTTGTCTATATTAATTTAAAGTTGCGCAATTTGACGTGACGTCCCCTCGTCACACATCGCTACAAATGTCTGACACCCCCCCACCCACCCCACTAGGTGCGTGACGTCATTTATGGACGGGCCCCTAACCGCGAGCGAGAATCGCACTCGGGTCGCCGGGTTCATGGCGCATCGCTCCCGCTCGGACGCACGCACCCTATTGACAAACACTGAACTCGACGAATCCCGAATGAACCGCGGTGACCTGGACACGCAGTCCAACTGCGTGTCACGGCGACCCCACAGGCAGCAGCGTGAGCGCGCCGCGTTCTCAACCTCGCCCCGGGCGATCAGAGAGGGGGGGAGGGACTCAAACTCACTCGGAATCACAGCCCAGGCACTTGGCACCTCGCTCGCGCATTGTGGGTTCATTGAGCCAGAACGCCTTGCAGCCCAGCACGGGATTCCAATCCCAGATCGTGCTCGACCGTTGTTCCCTTCCACTCTCTCCTGCCTCGTCTCCACGCACTCTCCTACCTCTCCCCTCTCGTCTCACTCCACTCCCCTCCACGCACTCTCCTACCTCTCCCCTCTCGTCTCACTCCACTCCCCTCCACGCACTCTCCTGCCTCTGCCCTCTCGTCTCACTCTACTCCCCTCCACGCACTCTCCTGCCTCTCCCCTCTCATCTCACTCTACTCCCCTCCACGCACTCTCCTGCCTCTCCCCTCTCATCTCACTCTACTCCCCTCCACGCACTCTCCTACCTCTCCCCTCTCATCTCACTCCCCTCCACGCACTCTACTGCCTCTCCCCTCTCATCTCACTCTACTCCCCTCCACGCTCTCTCCTACCTCTCCCCTCTCATCTCACTCCTCTCCACGCACTCTACTGCCTCTCCCCTCTCACCTCACTCTACTCCCCTCCACGCTCTCTCCTACCTCTCCCCTCTCATCTCACTCCCCTCCACGCACTCTCCTGCCTCTCCCCTCTCATCTCACTCCACTCCACGCACTCTCCTACCTCTATCCTCTCACCTCACTCTCCTTCACGCACTCTCCTACCTCTCCCCTCTCATCTCACTCCCCTCCACGCACTCTCCTGCCTCTCCCCTCTCATCTCACTCCCCTCCACGCACTCTCCTGCCTCTCCCCTCTCATCTCACTCCCCTCCACGCACTCTCCTACCTCTCTCATCTCACTCTACTCACCTCCACGCACTCTCCTACCTCTCCACTCTCGTCTCGCTCTACTTCCCTCACCTCACTCTGCTCCCCTCCAAGCGTTCTATCACCCCCCCCCCAACGACAAAGCTCCCCCGTATAGCTCTGCTCGTGCTGTAGGTGCAAGTGATGTGAGCGAGCAGCACCTATGAAGGCCGGCACGATACACGTGCAGGTGCGTGCCCAGCAGCCAGGCCCTCTGTCAGAGGTCGCAAACGGGTTTTGATTCCTTACCCGTACCCGTACCCGGCCGCACCAGGGTCGCAAATGGGTACCCGTACCCGGCCGGGGACGGGTACGGGTACCCGGCCGGGGACGGGTACCCGTTCCCTACCCGTACCCTACCCGTACCCGTACCCTACCTGAAATGAGTGACAAACAGTTACTCACCAGTGACTCACGGCCTATCCGTACCCGTACCCGGCCGCACCAGGGTCGCAAACGGGTACCCGTACCCGTACCTGGCCGGGTAGCCGGGTATCGGGTAGGGTTCGGGTATCGGGTACCCGGTTGCGACCTCTGCCCTCTGTCGAAGGCCGCACTCAGCTCCCGCTCAGCGCGCGGTGTTGCTACTGCAGCGGTCCCCTTCGTTGTGTTGTCTGAGCTGCTCCGAAACAAGTTCAGGCTCAAGGACGCCCTCCTCCTCCTCTCCGTCACCTATGGCCACCTGTGATGAGCGCGGTTGGCTACGAACGGTATAAGGAGTTCAACGTACGTCCGTGCGTACGACACTTCTCTGTGAAGAAAACTGCATTAAACAATTTACCTACGATAACAATGACTGTTACGTGCCTATTTAATCCAGGTGAGACACACCGGGTCGGAGGAATCGTTCAGGAGGTCCCGGACGTTTTCAGCCGATTAATAATGAGCTGTGTTTATTATAAAACCGGGGGAGCAAACCTGGAGCAACCGGAATAAACCCACGCCTTGCACTGGGGGGGCAAGCTTCTATCCCCGTACAGACGGAAACAGATGGCGATTAGTTCACTTGCTGCACCGCCTGCTCATGGCGAGCCAGGAGTACGGCACAACCTCGACGGGCCCCCGATGAAACGGTGAACGTCCTGTGCCGAACGCCACTCCATGTTCCCTTGCTCCGGTTGTCGAGCAATGGATGGCGACGGCGTGGGCAGGGGGGGGCTTCATCCAGCAGTGGATACAACAATGCTGGTGGTGATGATGATGATGATGTTGGCGTGTACGCTGCTGCGGGAGGAAATTGCATTGAGACGTTGCTATACGTTGAAATTTTTTATTTATTTTTTCTTGATTTGAAGCTTTCGTGACTGCAGGAATCCTTACTGTTTTTGGTTCTATCGGTAAAGTCACGTGGGTAGAAAATTAATAGATCACGACGGTTTGATCGCAACACAAGCAACCGTCATCAGGTGAAACAAACACAGCAGGAGAACTGCTGACGTCAGCAGTTATCCTATTAATTAATTCTAGATTTGAAGCTTTCGTGACTGCAAGGATTCATACTCTTAGTTCTTTCGGTAAAGTCACATAGGTAAAAAATGAAATAAAAATTAATAAAAATAAAACAATAAAATCACGACGTTTCGGAGGCAACACAAGTCTCCGTCATCAGGTGGGACCGTCACAGCCAGATTTGATTCGGCAAATCATTTTTAACCTACGTGACTTTACCGAAATAACTAAGAGTATGAATCCTATTAATTAATTTTTATATATTTGTGACTTTCCCGAAGGTACGAAAGAGTCAAAAGTTATTTATTGTTTTGATTTACTACTGCGGTTATAGCATGCCGTGTGTATGCTTGCACACGCACGGCATCTACTGCTGGATGAAGGCCTCCCCACGCCCTGGTGTTCGGTATGAAAGGTGGTTCAGGGTTACTTGACCATTATTCACCGTGCTTCATATTCTTAGGTTTTTTCGGTAAAGTCACGTAGGTAAAAAAAAAAATTTGAATTAATAAAAGTAAAATAAAATGAAAAAATAATAAAAATCACGACGTTTCGGAGGCAACACAAGCTTCGTCGTGATTTTATTTCATTTTTATTTTATTTTACTTTTATTAATTTTAATTTTAATTTTTTTACCTACGTGACTTTACCGAAAAAACCTAAGAATATGAATCCTTGCAGTCACGAAAGCTTCAAATCTAGAATTACCGTGCTTGTCACAGCCGGTTGGCAAGGGGGGCGAGGGGGGCGAGGGGGCAAGACCGGTTCGGATATTATTCGCCACTGGAGTTTTGTTGGGAATCGAACTTAGGATCCCCGATTTCATAGTCCATTGAGCTCACCACCCCGCCATCGCTCCACCTCTGTTTCCGAAACTCAGTACAATGCAAATTTATAGCCGATGTTGTCTAGGAATAATAATTATTATTATTTCAATCACAAACGGGGGGGGGGGGGTGTAGCGGTTAACGCGTTGCGCTCCAAACATAGCAACACGAGTTTGATTTCTGCTCACGGCCATGGGCCTCCCCTACGTCGACTCAGCCTAAAATTAGTACCCAGTGTGGTGTGTAAAACATCGCCACTGGGAAGACAAAGGTGGTAGAGCGTGGTGTTGGCCACCTACCCCCTCGCGTACCGTGCCGGCCTTCATAGGTGCTCGCTAACAGCACTTGCCCCAACGGCCTGTTAAGGCTACATGGGGGATATTTGTCTTTGTGTGCGCACTGCCGACTGGACGACTGACTGATTTTGCCAGCCATCTCAGCCGGTCAATCCATAACATTTGGGTGCTTCCCCATGAACCTCCTGCCATCGAGCCAGCCTTGGGCCAATGCACGTGGCCTCAACGTGCACCCAGCCAGGCATGAAGCGTCGTGGTGACGTCACTGTCACGTGCGACAAATGGCGTCTGTTGATGTTGTTGGTCACTGCGTCAATGGTTGACGTCGTCCCCGATGCTGGAGTCTGACTATCACTTTCGACCTGACTTGGTTGTCAAGTTCAGTTTCGCTTCGAATTTTTTAATTTCTCTTAGTCCATTTTTTAAATCCTTTATATTAAGTTCACTTGCTTGCTTGCTTGCGCGCTTACGACCGTGCAAATCTTTCGGTCGTTTTTTAACCCACTTCCCGGGATCCAATCGAGCTGACATTTTGCACACAGACTCGTTGTGCGTGACAATTTATTTTCGTGAAATTTTTTTTCCAAAATTTCACACTTTTTATGAAAAAATAAATTATATTTAATTACCAGTTGCTTAATGGTAGCAGGCAATCATCTGACCCAGAGGACGAGAGGACTCTAGCCGCCACGCATATAAAGGATTTATAGTGAAAAACTTTGTTTTTACGGGCAAATTTTTCCTGCTTTCACATATCCTCGAGAGCCTTGCTTAGCTATTTTACACGCATATATAGAGAGACTGCTTTAGCTCGTGACTATTTAGGTCCAATTTCTTGTCTTTATTCCTGGGCCGTATTTGCATTTGCGACAAAATGAACACGTAATGCGTGTGAGTCTTAGCGGGGGCATTTTTTATCTGATTAAACAAAGCAATGCAGCTCACATCTCCGTGCGATTAAGAAAGGCCACTGCCAAAAACGTCGCCTAACCTATGCAACATATTACGGCGGTGTCATTGACGAATGCGTCTGAGTTGTTTTTGTTCATTATTTGTGCTTGTGCAGCCACTGCCAACGAGCGCAGTGTCGCAACAACAACAACAACAAACACAACACGTGTTTTACTAAGGGGCCTATCTGTACGCCCGTTTGCCTCTCTGCCGCTGTCAGTCGGTCTGTCTGCAACTGTTGTCTTAATCTCGGTACTATTCTTATTGTTGGGTATCTTCGTTCTATCACGGTGCGTGGGGTTTCTCCGCCACGGTGGCGAGGAAATGTTAACTCCCTCGCATGGTATGCAGGAGGCCGTGGGTTCGATCCCGATCCTGATGCCTGTATATTTGGAGTTTGCGTGTCTCTCTCTCTCTCGGCGATGGTGTGGATTTTACCACTGGTCCTCTGGGTTTTTTCTCTGCACGTTTAGAAACACGCGTTTAGAGTATTTGGCCGCTTTAGATTTCCACGCGATGTTAAAGCCACTTCGTTGAGCTATCATTTGTGATCGCCAGGTCGCTTCTGAATCAAGAGCTATACAGCTCAGCGGACCATGCCTGGTCAAATAGGAAACAACTTAGCTCCGGATTCCCTCCCACGTGTATCATAAACAACAGCAACTCGTTATCAATTGGCTAAAAACATCTTACAAATAGAAAAATGAATTTTAAAAACCCAATTCAAGCAGGACCCTCCTTAAAAATAATAGCCTTACGACTCGGCACGTGACTTTCCTGGAAAAATAAGTACGTTCTTTTAATATTAATTATTTTATTATTATTATTATGCTCATCACAGGTTTCCCTCGCTTTATGCGGTGGTAGTAGATGCGTTCCGAAAAAAGGGCGCACAAAGTGAAACCACTGCCTGCCGAGTAGCGCACACAGTGCACGCTAGACAACGTTGTCCCACGTCCCGACTGCATTGCCGCATATAGCGAAGTTTGTTCAGAAATACATTTTACTGGTAGGAACCTCCTGGTTACACCAACCCACAGGGGATGATTGTGTCCGTCCGTTTTTTTTTTCATTCCCCTGTGGCCAAAATAAACCTAAACATACAATTGAGACGGGTGGCATGGAGCTCAATAAAATAAAATGTTGAGTTCGATTCCTAGCAGAGATTCTTATGATATATTGTTGCTGTTATTATCTATTTGGTAATTGCTGCTGCTGCTGCGTTGGCAGTGGTGCACAAACACACTCAACAACAACAACGCTCAACATTCGTCATCAAATGTGGTCGTCACAGGTAAAACATAAATATATAACAGGCGTCTTATCGGGCAATGCACCTTCTTCCCGGCAAATACCACATATACTATGAACCATTGTTACCGACTATATCTCTGGTAAATATATTTCCTTGCGAGGGCCATTGCCCAAAACGTCGCTTATCATATATATGTTTCCGTTTAAGGCAACATGGTTGTTGCCGAATGTGGTGGTGGTGGTGGTTTTTTTGTCTACTCTTCCGCTTGCTAACACGGAGATTGCTTCACAGAGACTCAAGAATGAGGTTGTTTTTATCAGGAGGGTCCTGCCAGCTATTTCACAAACGGGGGCTCGAGGGGAAATGGAGTTGGGTGGGTGGGGGGGTGTGTGATGTTGTTGCTGCTGCTGCTGTGTGATCCCAATTTGAGTGATTTGCAGATAACATTTCGGCATTGGGGATGTTTGGCCAATACCTCTGATGAACAGCAACGGTTGGCTCAGTAACGGGTGTGAACCAAGTTCAACACACGCACACACAAGACGTGTGGACTGTTTTTAGGTTATGGGAGGAACCCGCAGAACTCGAGTAGTATCAGTCAACCGGTCCTCCTGCAACCTTTTTTTTAAAGCTGTGCAGAGGAGCGGTGGCGCAGTGGTTAGCGCGGTAGTTTTCGCCTATCTACGCCTATGCACCCGAGTAGCCTGCCTGTCCTTGCTTGCCTTCGCCAGCCCCGCATTGAGCACAGAGTGGTGAAGTATGGTCATTTTCTGCCAGTGGATTGACAATGGGACGTGAATTACACGATGTAACACAATTTTTGTTCCTGGGTACTAAGTATTATTTTTTAATTGCTCATGCATAAAAAGTAAAGACGCAAATGCACACGTTTTCTAATTAAAAATAGGAAAATTTTATAAATATCACCGTCCTGGTCACAAAAGCAAAGTTTATGGGGAATAATAATAGCCATGTTCTGTTCTTTTGAGGCCTAAGCAATAAGAAAATAACACTTACTACCCAGGAACAATTTTTTGTTTGTTACACAGTGTTATTAACGGAGTGGATGATTAACTTTTATTTCGTGTCCTGCTCACAAAAGCAAAGTTTATGGGGAATAATAATAGGCATTTTCTGTACTTTTATACATAAGCAATTAGGAAATAACACTACCCAGGAACAATGTTTTTTTTATTACACAGTGTTTATATGACCCCCCACCACCACCACGTGACGCCATGCTGGACACTGCTCTATGTAAATCAAGACGGGCCCTCTCAAGTTGACGTTTTGAAAACCACCTCGGGGCAGCGGTTTAACGTGACATTGGACACGTTGTTGCCTGGTCAATGCAAACGCACGTGTGCCCTGTCAACTAACTAACTATATATATCTCTGATTCCCTGGGGCTTAATTTCTCAATAATTTTTTTTTTATATCCCGGGCCGCCCGTAGACTCTGGTTTGTTTGTTGGGTTGGACGCGTGACTGCTCGTAGCCGCAGCCATCGCGAGAGGTACTAGCTACTGGACGTGGCGTGCCGGAGATGCGGACATCATTTGTGTGTGTGTGTGCGTTCCAGGGGTGGCCGATCCGGGCATAACTCTGCTGGAATTGAGCCTTTGTCTACGTCTTTAAAGTGTATCGAACGCACACGTTATGGTTTGTGCAACGTTTCATAATTGATGACTGTATCGCATTGCGTACGAATGTTATACGTGTCAGTGCACGTATGTATATCGGACTTATTTTTCGCACCGTATGTAGGTGCTGGGCAAGGACGACAAACAGAAGGCAAAAAGTAGTTCCAAAGCAATGTACTGTTAGCCCCCCCCTCCAGCCTCTCCCCTACCCCCCTCCACCCACACACCCCCTCCATCATTCCAGTATGCCTGGTGGATTATATCCGGCTGCCGGCTGCAGTCAGTTTCCATCCACATGCCAAGCAACTCATTGATGGGCCAGCCGTGCCAATGTTACTACGCAGGACTCCCCTGAAAGAGATTCGAGACTCGGTCGACGACTTCCTGCTGTCGTAAAAATAGAGCGACAATTAATTTGCTCTTGTTTTAGCTCAGCTCTCCTTTGACGACGACGACAACAACAACAACAACAACAAAATAACAGACGGTTCGTTTCAATGGGATGGATACACATCGCGGGGATTTGCATGAAATTATCGAGGTACTCGGAATAACATAAATTCTAACGCCACGTGATACGCGTATTTACGACCACGAACCCACCGACGTTTAATGTTTATTTTTTTATTTAAATGTATCAATTACATTGGCGGAGAGCTTAGATGTGTATGTATTGAAGTCAATTTAACAACTCATTTATTGTAATTGACACTTTTAAAAAAAATCCCCTCCCCCCTGCTTACCGAAGGTGGGAAACCCCCTACAAGCCACGCCCGGCCTGACGTAGGGTGTTGTGACCTATGACGTCACATCGGCGGCACGCGTGGTAACAGGATCGGCTGTTATTTCCCCCCCAACCTCCCTAGTTTCATGTTATCACATTGTTTAGTCGAATAATCGAACCGATGATCGAGTGAAATATTCGGCAAACCCAGCTCTATATTTGATGTATAACACTTACCCAGGTGAAAAGCACTGGGATTCTATATTTGCTGGAAGGCAACGGACCAGCTTTTCGCAAAATTATCACTGAACACGATACCACCCGTACACATCTCTCATGGCCTACATGCGTAGCCACGAATAGCGTTGCTGATTTCACCTTGCCATACGCAACAACAACACGAAGATAGCCTATCCTAACGTAACAAAACAGCAAGTGTATATACTCTGTTGTAGCTTCTCCATTGTAGAACATTCAATTCCTATATCGTCGGCGAATTGGCAAAGAGGGTCAACGCGTTGACGATGAGATGCCATCTACCTCGTCTGGAATGCAGGAGGTTCGTCGGTTCGATCCCGGACCCTGACGATGCCTGTTGTTTTATATTTGGAGTCCGCGTGGGTTGTTCTCCTGGATCCTCCTCCGGTGTTGGCATCTTCCTCCACATTTAGACTCTGCACGCGTTTAGCTTATTTGGCTGCTACAATGAATTCCCACGTGTGATGATGATGATGATATCAGTCACTGCGATGATGAACTATCATCACGCGTGGCCAAGTCGCCTCTGGAAACTAACTCGCAGCTCGGTTGGGATTTACGTGGTCAAATAAAATAGTTTCGTTTTAATTTATAGGGCTGTAACATATTAAATAATGAATATTCGGTATGCATATCACCATCAGCATTGGTGGATGAAGGCTTTCCCAAAAGGCCGCCACCATCTCTCACGATCGTGCGATAATGTTAATAAACATCATAATCATTATCTATTTATATATTTTAGATTGTTTTGCTGCTGTAACATTTCGCAAGATAAGCCACTCGATTGAGCTATCATTTGTGGCCAGATCGCTCCTGAAAATAGAATTAACTGTTCAGTGGGCTTTATCTGGTAAGATACATTTTTTTTTGTAAGTGAATTGTTTACCTTTCCTATACTTTGCTGTTTTTTATCTTTTTCGATTTAAAGCTTTCGTGACTGCAGGGATTCATCTTCTTAGATCTTTCGGTAAAGTCACGTAGAAGGGAAATAATAAAAAAAATAAAAAATAAAACATAATAAAATACAATTCTCACAATGTTTCGGCCACAACGCAAGCAGCCATCCTCAGGTGAAGAACAGGTCTGTCGGAAAGACAGCGTCTGAATGTTTTTTTTTAAATCTTATTTGTTGTAACGTTCTAACCCGCCTCGACTGAACATCCGCGAAAAAAAATACCTTATAGCTCATCGGATTCCTCCAATATCAATACATATTTTCTGATTCTGATCAAGCGCCTGACACGCGCGCACACACGCGCACACGCAGCCGGTCCGATCGCTGCTCCATATCCTCGGTCGGGCGTCCACTCGAAAGTTTCGAAACTCGTCCCATTGGCGTTTGCTCACAAACTCAGTCGTTGTGTTTTGGACCCTCGGCCGTCAGGCGCGACGTGTCCTGCCCGAGCCGACAACTTCACTCGGCGCTTCAAACAAAGGCACGACGCGAAACTGCAGCAGGAGGAAACGTCCCGTCTGCCGAGTAGCGGCTACGGGACAAAAATCCCCCGTGTAGCCTTAATAGATTGTAGGGGCAAGTGCTGTTAGCGAGCACCGATAAAGGCCGGCTCGGCACACGAGGGGGTGAGTGGCCAACACCACGCCCGGCCAGCTTTGTCTCCCTAGTGACGATGTACTCATTTGAGGCTGGGTCGACCTAGGGGAGGCCCAGGATGGGTTCAGATAATCGTCAAACGGTGTTGGCCGTGAGCGGGAATCGAACCCGGGTCGCCAGGTTCATAGCGCAGCGTAGCGCTAACCACTACGTTACCGCTCCCCACACTACCGCTACACTAGCGCTACAGTACACACACAGTACACACAGTACACACACACAGTACACACAGCACACACACACAGAGTACACACACACAGTACACACACACAGTACACACACACAGTACACACAGTACACACACAGTACACACAGTACACACACACACAGTACACACACAGTACACACAGCACACACACAGTACACACACAGTACACACACTACGCACACACACAGTACACACACACAGTACACACACACTACACACACTACACACAGCACACACAGTACACACAGTACATCCACAGTACACACACACACAGTACACACACACAGTACACACAATACACACACAGTATACACACAGTACACACAGTACACACACAGTACACACACACAGTACACACAGTACCCACACACAGTACACACACACAGTGCACACACACACACAGTACACACACACAGTACACACACACAGTACACACAGTACACACACACAGTACACACAGTACACACACAGTACACACACACAGTACACACAGTACACACACAGTACACACACACAGTACACACACACACAGTACACACACACAGTACACACAGTACACACGATGTTGCCACCATCACGTTCGATCGCATGGCTGCATGCGAGCGAATTCAAACCGCGTAGAGCGATCCTGATTTGAAGCTTTCGTGACTACAGGAATCCATACTCTTTGGTTCTTTCGGTAAAGTCACGTAGGTAGAAAAATAAAATCAAAGAAATCACGACGTTTCGATCGCAACACACGCAATCTTCATTTACATTATGAGACCTCCTTTTCCAGTAGCAAGATATAGTAATATATCTTACCCCGAGCTCTCAATACTCTGATAGTGCGCTGTTTTTTTAGTTGTACGCCTTTTGGCGTCATCTGGTCCAACACCAGTGGAGACTAGGCTCTTAGAAAAGCCGTCTCGGGTGTGGACCAATCAATTTCAAGGACAGTGCATATCATTATCAGAGTTGTCTTTTTTTGTATGCATTTTGACTGCTTGTGTTGTGGTTATTGCAAACATGATCGCTTGTATAAAGGTGTCAGTTTTGGTGACAGATAAAAGGGTAAAAACCTATTACTACGAGCAATCTTCATCAGGTGGAACAACCACAGCATGAAAAATGCTGAAGTAAGCGTGAGAGCTGCCGTCGAGCGAATTTTATGTTTTTTGCGCGGTGTGGGTAGAAATCGGTTCTGCGCGTGAATTGTGCAGGCTGGGCCCGCAAATATTGTCATGGGCGGAGTTTCTCGTAATTACACTTAGCAGGACTCTGCGATTAATTTAGCAAATAATTGCCCCCAATGCATGGTAATGACAATGTAATTAACAGCATACGGTCCAATTGCGTTTTTGCTAACTCAAGCTAATTTTTTTTCTTGGTTTAATTGTTTTGCCCGAATGCGCGTGCGCGCGCAAATTCGCACGTAACACTCAGAGGCCGTAACAATACAATGTGTGTACACTGCTCATTATTAAAACGCATGCACGTGTCCTATTACCTTGCTATGTTTGTACAGAGCGGCACGCGTGTGTCAATGCGCTGCTGGATGAGAGGCGGGCGGGGGGGGGGGTAGCAGCAGCGTAGGAAAACGAGAACGACACGTGCGGTGTCGGGTTTACAACGATCCGCGTTCACGACGTTTGCATCACCGCCGCCGTGGATCGATTTACAACGCACGGAGTCGGCTTACGACACGAACTCGGACCGCGTTTGAACCTCGTCCGACCGGTGTCCGACGCGACGTTGACGTGGAGCTTTTTTGGAACTCTCAAGGGGGTGTATTTGTGCGGACGTTAACCTATTGAGTCGTTTAGTTTACCTATTTAGTTGAATTACCTATGCGTTTACCTATTTAGTCGTTTAGCTATCTGGTCGCGTTTAAATAGGCCGATAGAAAGAGAGAGAGGAAACGCATCGGCAAGCGACGTTTCTACTGTTCCGACTGCCTATAGGAATAGTTCTTCTTCTTAACCAGATGTTTCTGTTTGTTTAGAAGTTAAATCATCGACAACACAATTTAAGTGGGCGCAAGGCCGCAGGCGAGGTAAACAACAACAACGCTGTTCTTGTGAGAAAACAGCGGTCCGATTTTCGACAACGGGCTTTCCACGAACGCGTGTTGAGGCGTCGTGAAAGCGGAGGACCGCCCGTACGTACGTGAGCAGTGGTGCTCAATGTCGCACGTCCCAGCTGCCTGTGCGCGCTGGTAACTCAGCTTAGAACTATCCAGGCTCAAATCCCTGCTTAGCTTCCGAGGCTGATTTCTTGTCAGAGGCGTTGACCCTCTGCAGGGGTCGTTCTTAAGAAACTCGACTTCGCCTGCATCACAACACAAACACTGTGCCCACGACGGTGACCACGTGCAAATAAGTGTACGCGGGACCTCCTCTAGGTCGACTCAACCTTTAAATTTTAAAAAGGCCATGCAACGCTTGTGAGTGACAGACGCCTGCGATTCCATTGCTCAGTCTCTTCGGAACGAGTTGCGTTAACAAAATAATAAACACATTCCTGCGGAGGGAGCTGGTAAGAACGTTGGGTTGCTCGGTCAATGGCCAGGGTCAACGGCGGCGTGGTGTATTCCGCAAATATGGCCGACTGTGAGGGCGAGCACAAGCCGGCGTGAGTAGGTTAAACGTTGAGTTTTATAAGGGCACCACGGGGTGACCAGCCCCTCCCCACCCAGCCCCACCCCTCCCACCCCCTACCCAGCCCCACCCTCCCCACCCAGCCCCTCCCCACCCTCCCCACCCAGCCCCACCCCACCCTCCCCTCCCCACCCAGTCCCTCCCTCCCCACCCAGCCTCTTCCTGCACGACGGACGGACACAATAATCCCCTGTGGGCTGGTGGAACCAGTGGGTTCCTACCAGTATTATATTGTTGCATTTTTGTTGATGCAAAGAACACACCACTGAGTCTCGAGACTCGTCATAAGAGGATCCTGCTACATTGGAACGTTTGGTTAAAACAATCTTCTGTACAAGGACTGTAGTGTTAAGATAAGTGCTGTTAGCGAGCACCTATGAAGGCCGGAACGATACACGAGGGGGTGGGTGGCCAGCACCACGCCCGACCACCTTTGTATCCCCAGTGGCGATGTTTACACATCGCACCAGGTACTCATTTAAGGCTGAGTCGACATAGCGGAGGCCCAGAAACGTTTCAGATAATCGTCACTTGGTGTTGGCTGTCAGCGGGAATCTAACCCGGGTCGCCGGGTTCGTAGCGCAGCGTAGCGCTAACCACTACACTACCGCTCCCCATACACACACAGACACAAATCCCCTGTATAGCCCAATGACAGATTGTCGGGGCAAGTGCTGTTCGCGAGCACCTCGTGGCAATGTTTACACACATCGCACCAGGAACTCAATTCAGGCTGAGTCCACCTAAGGAAGTCCCAGGGACCCGTGGCCGTGAGCGGCAATCGACCTCCTGTCGCCCGATTCGTAGCACTGCGCGCTAACCACTGCGCCACCGCTCCCCGCGACACAAACACACAGACACACACGGGAGGACGCACGTCCAGACGCGCTGACACGTGCTTCAAACGTCACCACAACATCCGAACCCCCCCCCCCCCCCCCGAGTTCGATAACCGCTCACGTCCATAATCGGTGACGAATATCGGAACCGGTCCTGAGGCCTCCCCCTAGGTCGACTCAGCCTTATTTATCTGGTGCGGTGTGTTAACATCGGCACTGGGGAGACAAAGGCGGCTGGGCGTGATGCTGGTCACCCCCAAGCCCCCTCCCCCCCTCCCTCCTCAGAGTGCCGTTTCTTCCTTAATAGGTGCTCGCTAACAGCACTTGCCCGCGAACGGTCTGTTACAGGCTACACGGGGGATCTTTGTCTTGGTGCGATGTGTGTGTGTGCGCGCGCCTGTGCAGAGGACAAATTCAATGCATAAACTTTCGTCTTTATAGGTCAGAACGCATCGGCACCGGATGCGTGATGATGATGATGACGACGAGGATGTTGTCACGTGGCTTCTCATTGTCAGCGTGGGAGTTATAAGGAGCAACAACGCACCGGGTGTTCTGCATTTGAAGCAACTGAATCTGTGTTAAATTTCGTTTTAAAGCGATTCTTGTTTTTTTTTTACAGCAAAGGTACATGGGCTGTCACAGTCCACGGTTGCTTGCTGTAAGTACATTTGATGGAAATGTCATTTTGGTAGCTGGATGTACGGAGAGATGCGTAAGAGACCTCTAATTTTCGATGTAAAGCTTTCGTGACTGCAGGGATTCATATTGTTGGTTCTTTCGGTAAAGTCACGTAGAAGGGAAATAATTAAATAATACAAATAAAACAACTAAATAAAATCACGACGTTTCGGGCGCAACACAAGCGTCCTTCTTCAGGTGGGGACAACGTAGCGAAAGCACAACCGATTCTAGATTTGATGCTTTCGTGACTGCAAGGATTCATATTCTTAGCTTTTTTCGGTAAAGTCACGTAGGTAAAACATCAAAATTAATACAAAAATAAAATAAAATAAACGTCGTGATCTTTATTTAATTTTTTTAAATTAATTTTGATGTTTTACCTACGTGACTTTACCGAAAAAACCTAAGAATATAAAGCACAACCGCTGTAGTGTTTTGGTGGTTTTTTTTTGTCCAGGAGGTGACATTCAATGAATGATATTGTGAATAATAACAACACGATCTTCGTATAATTTCTGTTGATTATCTTTCATTTATTTGTACGCGTGTTGGGGTGATGTATTTACATATTTTGCACTTTGCGCTCCTATCGCGTGTTCGTAGTGTTTGTTGTTGTCACCTTCATACCCGCCGCCACTGGACATCTGTTATAAAGAGCTTCATAGCTCATCGGATTCCTCCAGTATAAACACAAATTCTGATTCTGAACACATATTATGATTCTGATGGTGTTTTTTTACGTCGTATCGACTCAATGCATATATACCTGCAGCTGTATATATAATACTATGCACAAATGCCTGCCTGTCGAATTATATTTTAAACCTACCTCTGTGCATAATGCTGTATGCAAATATATTTCATAATACGATACACCTCCCACCATATATAACGATTATTGCAATGTTGTATTCAGTACTGTGTATGTATATATATATAGGGTCAGCTGTACTGTTGTTCGGCTGGTGTTGAGTTCACGACTTTCTTAATGCAATCCCCGTATAGCGTTCGTAAATTGTTCGTTTTTTTTTTTGTAATTAAAAATATGTTTGAATTATTCCGTAGGCCTTGTGTTCGTGAAACCGAAACCATTTGCCTCTTTCCATAGACGTCTACGACGAAGAGGAATCGTGGCAGTCGATACGACGTGTGTATGTTGAACTTCTTTCGCGCCGTACGTAGCCAACCGTGCTAGCATTGAATACCATTCAATGGTCGTCGTTGAAACAAAAAAACATCGGTTGGTATCGCATGAGCGAGAGAGGAGAGATTTTGACAAAATAAACATCGGAAGTGGAGTGAGACCAGGAGATGCTCTGTCGCCGAGAATATTCACAGCAACGTTGGAAAAGACATTTTACAACAAAAACAATTTGATATTTGGAGCAGCAATAAGGCCATTCGCATAAATGGAGAAACATGCATCCTCTCCTGCTTTTGTGGCGACACAGCCATGAACGCACACTCTGTAGTTGGCCGATAACGCCTTCAATATAGGGGAGAACGCGAAGCTTGGGCAATTGTTGGTAACGCCGGCGACATCACCACGTGATTTGGTGCTGCTGCTGCTGTTGCCTTCACACTCGTATGTGGTTCCTTCTGGTGCCTCTGAGTCGTCCTCTCTGTCTCTCTGTCTCTGAGTCGTCTTCTCTGTCAGTTTTTGAGTCGTCCTCTCTCTCTGAGTCATCCCCTCTCTCTGTCTCTGAGTCGTCCTCTCTCTCTGAGTCACCCCCTTCTCTCTGAGTCGTCCTCTCTCTTTGAGTCGCCCCCCTTCTCTCTAAGTCATCACCTCTCTCTGAGTCGTCCTCTCTCTCTGAGTCGTAATCTCTCTGAGTCGTCCTCTCGCTCTCTGAGTCGTCCTCTCTCTCTGAGTCGTCCTCTCTCTCTCGCTCTCTGAGTCGTCCTCTCTCTCTGAGTCGTCCTCTCGCTCTCTGAGTCGTCCTCTATCTCTGATTCGTCCTCTCTCTCTCTGTCTTTGAGTCGTCCCCCTGTCTCTGTGTCTCCGAGTCGTCCCAACGTTTGGGCTACACATCAGAGCGTGCATACCGAGGAGCAGACATTGGCGATGAATGTGGATCGAGAAGGAACTTGAATGTAGAGGCGGTTGAACGCAAATGTGGAGTTCTTTTAGCCAGAAACCAAAACGACATTGAACGTGATCCTAAAAAAACGACACGTGAAGTGCGCCCTGCAGAGGAGGGAAATAATTGGCGTGTAATCAGGCACCGCGGCACACGAATCGCTCACGCGGACTTTGCGGCAAACGCCAAATGGAACGTGCGCAGGGAGGCAATGGAGATGTTCACGTTTTGGAATTCTGACACTGAGCGTGGGGATGAACGCGTGGGGATTGGAGGACAGCAGAACGCGCAAGTTGGGGACATCCCGGATCCAGACCCTGACGACGCCTGCTGCTGTATATTTGGAGCTTGCGATGTCTATCTTTCCCCCCGTGGTCGCGTGGATTTTTCTCCGGGTCCTGCGATTTTTTTCCCCCTCCACAGTTAGATATTAAATCTTGACTTAAAGATTTCGTGACTGCAGGAATTAATATTCGTTGGGTCTTTCGGTAAAGTCACGTAAATAGGTTCAAATAAAATAAGAAACAAAAAACTACGACGTTTCGATCGCAACACAACCGCTTGTGTTGCGATCGAAACGTCGTCTATATCGTTTAGATTACTTTGGCTGCTATAAATGTCCACGTCGTATGCCACTTCGTTGAGCTATCATTTGTGGCCGGGTCGCTTCTAAAAAAAAATAAGCTAATATCTCAGTGGGCTTTACCTGATAAGATACAAAACAAATGGATTAGTTTTACTTGTGTATGTTTAAGTGGTTTTCTTGGTTCTTTCGGTAAAGTCACGTAGAAGGGAAATAATAAAAATAAAACATTAAATACAATTTTCACGACGTTTCGGCCACAACGCAAGCAGCCGTCCTCAGGTGAAGAACATGCCTTGCGTTGTGGCCGAAACGTCGTGAGAATTGTATTTTATTAAGTGTTATTTTATTATTTTATTATTTCCCTTCTACGTGACTTTACCGAAAGAACCAAGAAGATGATTTGTTTACCTTTCCTACGCAGTGCTCTCTCGTCGTGTTTTCGAACTCTTTGTTTGTTGTAACGTTCTGAAATTGCCCTTACTCTGCACACACGTGTTAAAAAGAGATTCATAGCTCATCGGATTCCTCCAGTATCAATATATATCTCCGATTCTGACTGCTGGAAAGAATAAGCGGGGCGGGAGGGGCGGGGGTGGGAGGGGAGGGGGTTTGGGCAGGACACGTGGCGCTCAGAAGGTGGTGGGGGGGGGTGGCACGGATCGTCGGTGGATCGGGACAGGTGACGGGAGAGGAGGAATCGCGCCCGAGAGGACGACTCCAACGAAGGGAGACGGAGCGGCGGAATCACCGCACGCTCCCCGCTGGACTGTCGCGTCGCGTCCTCGTGAGATTCTCGGCGACGGCCTTAATCCATCCAGCAGCAGATCGACCATGACTGGTTATGACGACGACGATTATGGAAGGTTCTAACTCGTCCGAACGTGTCCGCTCGTAAATCCAGGGTGGTTTTATTTCGGTGCTAAACTCGGACACAGCGAGGATTATATACTTCTTATTGTGATGATTACAAAGGGCAAAATGGCACAGGTTATCTTCTTGGTTCTTTCGGTAAAGTCACGTAGAATGGAAATAATAAAATAATAAAAATAAAACATAATAAAAGAATTATCATGACGTTTCGGCCACAACGCAAGCAGCCGTCCTCAGGTGGAGAACAGGTCTGTCGAGAATACAGAGTCTGAATGACACACCCCAGGCTTGGAGCGTCTATTTAAGCTGTGATGGAGGGGGGAAAGGCACAGGTTATATTTACTACAAATACAATGCGTAAACTAATTATTTGTATTGTTGTTAGCATTACTTTGTCGGGATCGGTGGCGCAAGTGGGTAGCACAGTGTTGCCTTTAAACCGCCGGGCAATCCATCTTCTGAGTTCTGTTCAGAATCAGAATCTTTGTTGAGGCTGTAGGAGGAATCCGATGAGCTATAAACGCTCTTTTTTCACAGATGTACCAGCATGGGCGGGTCATAAAGTTACAACAGCAAACAATACAAAATAAAACTAACGATAGGAGTGCAAAGTAGAGAGAAAAAGATAAGCAAGTCACTAAATATATATGTAAAAAAACATCTATATATAATAGATGAATTAAATGAGTCGGATTTATTATAATCAAGCTTGGACATTCGCAGCCCACGCGGCTAACGTCATCGCCCGCACCCCCATCGCCACACCAACCCGCACTGAGCAGCGGTGCGGTGGGGTGGTGAAGTATGGTCAACACAACCCCGGTGACCGTGCCACGCGGTGTGGACCGGGGTGGGGGCCTTTCATCCAACATTTGGGGCCTCTAAGCCTGGGCCGTGGGGTCGCCGTGGAAGACGCCGTCAACTTGAGCCAGGGGCTGCGTGCGCGAGCGAGATTTTGAATGAATGGGTTGCCCGTGGTGCATCGGAATATAAGACGCACCTTTCCTCTACCCACCCCACCCCCCTGTATGTTAACGCAAACGTATCGGGTGCGTCGTATGATCGGGTAGTTTATGTGTGTATTGGTGTGTGTGTGTGTGGAGCAGTGGCTCAGTGGTTAACGTGCTGCGCTTTCAAACCCAGCAGATCCGAGTTTGATTCCCACTCTCGGAACGACGGTAGTGACGATTATCTGCACAGGCTCTGGGCATCCCCTAGGTCGACTCAGCCTCAAATGAGTACCTGGCGCTGTTTGTAAAAAATAACATCGCCACTGGGGAGGAAAAGGCGGCCGAGCGTGATTCTGGCCACCCTCGTGTGCCGTGTTTTTGGCCTTCATAGGTGAAGCTCGCTGACAGCACTTGCCCTGGCAGTATGTTGCAGGATATGCGGGGGCATTATTTGCCTTGTGTGTGTTCAACCAAAGTTGCGTGACGTATTAACACCGCGTCTTACTTTCCGGGCGACTAATAATCCGGAATATATACGGTTTGCGTTGGTAATTGTAGTATTCATCTTCTTGGTTCTTTCGGTAAAGTCACGTAGAAGGGAAATAATAAAATGATAAAACTAAAACATGATAAAATAAAAATTCTCACGACGTTTCGGCCACAACACAAGCAGCCGTTCTCAGGTGAAGAAACAGAGCTGTCGGAAAGACAGCGTCCCAATCATTGGGACGCCGCTTGCGTTGTGGCCGAAACGTCGTGAGAATTTTTTATTTATTATGTTTTATTTTTATTATTTTATTATTTCCCTTCTACGTGACTTTACCGAAAGAACCAAGAAGATTAATCCCTGCAGTCACGAAAGCTTTAAATCAAAATTGTAGTATTAGCAATAATAATAGCATCGCGTTAAGGGTTGCAGCCTTTATAACCACATAACCACAGGTTACTGATAGCTGGCGAGCGACTTCACCGACTGAGTAGACCACCAAAGGCACGAGGAGGCGAAAATGCTCCAGACAGCACGGAGCAATGAATGGCTTGCAGTGTACAGACACACGTACAAACAGCTGTCTCTTTGTTACTCTACTGCTGGATGGAGACGAAGACCTCACCCCCCCCCCCCCCACATTGGCCATGGAGATTGTTTGATCATACTTCACCACGGCGGTCAGTGCGCGTTCTGTGGAAGGGGTTGAGGAGTATGGGCCAGTGAGCAGCATGGATACCACTCGCGACTCACGCGTGCGTAGTGATGCTACGGCTGCATTGTGTCGGCAGCAGCGGTGCCCACACTTAACGACAACAACAACAACACATTTGCCAGGACCACCACTGCCCTTTAGAGGAACACACAAAATAACCGAGTCGACGTTTCGGCCAACGATCCTTCATGAGCAGAGAGATAGAGAAAGGGATTGCGACATTGCCCCGAGTGTTGTGCGGATAGGGCCGAATGTGATCCTCGTTCCTCTTTAGGGAAGGGCTGTTGTGGACGATTCTGTGAGTTTTCAAAAGTCGCCAACGATAATAACCCAGGATACGAATCGAACCCAGGTTGCCGAGGTTCACAGCGCAGCGCGCTAACCACTTGCGCCACCGTTGGCGCACTGTGCGTGACATATGACAGCTCAAAAAAATGTTTCCGTGGGCAATTTTGAGTGAACACAGAAACGCGCGCATTGAAAACTGCACTGCAACTACTTACACACGCACGCACATATGCATGCCTACGTACGAAGACACGTGTCAAAATAACATTGGGCATAAGTGCATAATATTGTCTTATATGTGAAAACGTGTGTTTAATATATATGTGCTGATAAGCTATTTATGTATATGCTGATATACAATTTTGAGTGTTAACACACGCATCAAAAACTGCGTACACACGCACGCACACATACACATGCCTACGTACGAACACACGTGTCAAAATAACATTGGGCATAACATTGTCTGAAATGTGAAAACGTGTATTTTTTAATATATATACTGATATGCCACAACCGTTCACCAAACTGCGTCTATATGCATACGCACGCATTGGGCAAGATTATATGATGAGAATAATATATTAAGTGTAGTTATGTTATTTTACGTTTCGCTACTGTCTGCAATATTGTAGGTGCACGTGTTGTGGAGATGCGGTGAGGAGTGTGGATATCCTGCAGCGTGTTTACGCACTTCGCTACGAACCCCTGCCGACCCCAGTTTCATTCCCGCTCACGACCAATAGCAGCGGCGATTATTTAAACCGGTCCTCGGCTTTCCCTAGGTCGACTCAGCCTTAAATGAGTACCTTGGGCGGCTTGTAGACGATGAGCACTGGGGAGACAAAGGCGGCCAGGCGTGGTTCCTGGCAACCCACCCCCCTCCCTCCCGTCCGCCCTTGCTCGCCTTCGTAGGTGCTAAGTGCACTTGCCCCTGACTAGTTGAGGCTATGGGGGGGTGGGGGGATCTTTGTCTTTGTATGGGGCAGTGGTCGCGGAGCGTTTGACGCGTGAGCCGAGCGATGGGCGGTGGGCTGTGTACGGCGCGAAAGAAGTTCAACATAAAATGAATAGAAACCCGCTCTGGGACTTGCCAACAGGGCCTATAGGTCGACTGCCTGAGCCTTGAATGGATGTCTGGTGCGGTGTGTAAAGCCTCGGCACCCGGGGGATACAAAGACGGATGGGCGCCACAACAGCCGCCTCGCGCGCGCCGTGAAGACCTTAATAGGTGCTCGCTAACCAGCACTTGCCCCGAGAGTCTCTGTTAAGGCTATACGGGAGATCTTTGTCTTTGTTTGTATGTGTGTACGTGTGAATGTGTGTGTGGAGCGGTCGTGTAGTGAGTTAGCGCGCTGCGCTACGCACCCGGTGACCCGAGTTCGATTCCCACTCACGGCGAAGACCGGTGACGATTATCTGAAGCGGTCTGGGCCTCTTCTAGGTCGACTCAGCCTCAAATGAGTGCCTGGTGCGGTGTGTAAAAAACATCGCCACTGTGGAGACAAAGGCGGTCGGGCGTGGTACTGGCCACCCCACCCCCTCGTGTGCCGTTCCGGCCTTCATAGGTGCTCGCTAACAGCACTTGCCCCAACAGTCTCTGTTAAGGCTATACGGGGGATCTTTGTATGTTGTGTGTACGCACGTGGCAAAGCGCACGCCGGCCAATGACACACGAGGCTGTTGTGTATGTCGAGACCTCGTACGAGGGCTTCCAAATGAAACAAAATATTTGGTGAAGCCGCTGATGTTTGCTACGACGATGGGCGGCGGTAGTGCATAAGGCACAAATATCAACAACAACAACATATACTCAACACACGCGGCGTTGAAATGTGACGTATATACTATTCGACGTTTCGGGCGATGGCCCTTCCTCACAGCAGATATTACAACAACAACAACAACCACCAAAACAATTGCAACTTCCGTACCAATGACATGTCCAACCCGTCGCTTTGCATTGCGAACGCACTGGGGCCTATTCAAGCGCACCCGTCTATTCAACAATGCGAGGAATACGCGCTCGAATGCAGCGCCGCCGAGCCACGCTTCCACACACACACACAAAGTCATCCACGCTCCGTCGTTTGTGTTGTCGAGACTGGCTGCGAACCTCGATCCAATTAAAACCAAACGTAGGTCTGTTCGAAGATCACACCTCGAACGTCGAAAGCCCGTTCCCCGAGTGTTTGCTCGCCATCGACACGAACAAAAACACGAACAAAAAACGCTCCCAACGCTTGCTGGGGACGTTCGCGAAATCGCCCAGAGGAGTCCGCGCGGCCGATGTGCCGTGGAACTAACACATTTACTCGCCAGAGACAATCGTGGGAAGGTGTTTCGCACGCCTCGTTGTTGACGATAATTTGGCGCGTTGTTAATCGGTATGGTTTGTTAGGCGTGAGTATGCCGTCAATTGGAATGCTGTGCCCCGTTTGATAAGGAAATGCCAATGCGGTTCAAAAATTGTCAATGACTGTGACATTCTTAAATTTCCGTAATTTATAAAAAAATTAACAACAAAAAAAACCCACGTGCTTGCGTAAATGTCTTATTGTTATGAAACCATTCAGCATTTTATTTTAGTACAGTACCATAAATTGAATATTTCAGAAATATTCCATGAGCAGTACACAACGGTGGATGATAAGGTTCGGTTTCGTCTACATCAGAGCTCATCAGCGTGCAGTTTTGTGGTAGCGAGAGAAGAGCCCATCAACAGTTGTACTCGTCAATATAAATATACATGTGGTAACGCGAGGACTTTGCCTACACAACAAATATATATAATCTATATTATCATTTGTGGCCAGGTCGCTTCTAAAAAATAAGAGCTAAAAAGCTCACTGGGCCTTAGCTGGTAAAATAAAAAAAATAAAAAAAATTCAAAAGCAAACCGCGAATATTAAAATAGTTTTTTTATATGGCTAAATATCAATATTAATGGTCTAATTGTTATTACACTCGTGTACACGTTTTATTTATGTATTTATTACAACGTTAGTACGCACATCACATTGGGGTCGTTGCATCCGTGATGACTGCAACGTCAAGAAGCAAACCGCGAATATTGAATATTGTTCGCGCACCGCACGTCACGTGCATAACACGTGACGTGCGCGCGCGCGCATCTGATTGGCTGCTGGGGGGTGGGGAGTGGGAATACCCCGGGAGTGACATCGCGTCTGGTCACGTGCTCAGACGTTGAGAAGACGTCGATGGGACGTCAAAAAAAGACGTTGAGAGGACGTCGGAAAAAGACGTCGGAAGGACGTTAATGGACGCACGAGCGAGCCCGTTGTGTGTCCGCCCCTCTTACGATGGCTCCCGAATAAAACAAAAAAAATGTTACTTGGTGATGCCCGCTTCACGTATGCTGCGGCGATGGGCAGTGATGCATTAAGCGCAAATATCGACAACATATCCTGTAAAGGTGACCTAGATACTATTCGACGTTTCGGGCGATGGCCCTTCTTCACAGCAGATATCAACAACAACAACAAAAAAAAACACGCGCAACTTCCAAGCCAATAGAATGTCCAAACGCGTCGCTTTACATTGCAAACACACGGGGCCTAACGGGTATTGCGAACGACCGGGAAGAGATCGGATTTTTGTAATTGCATTTTGCAGCCTTACGCGATACACACAAAGACCCCCCCCCGTATAGCCTCAACAGACTGTTGGGGCAAGTGCAGATCTGCGTGCACCGATGAAGGCCGGGACGGTACCACGAGAAGGTGGTGGGTGGCCAGCACCACGCCTCCACACCGCACCAGGTGCTCATTTGAGGCTGAGTCGACCTAGGGGAGGAGGCCCAGGACCGGTTCAGATAATCGTCACCGGTGTTGGACGTAAGCGGGAATCGAACTCGGGTGGCCGAGTTCGTTGCACGATCGCGAATCACACACACACTCACACACACACTCACTCACACACTCACTCATTCACACACTCACTCATTCATACACTCACACACTCACTCACACACTCACTCACACATTCACTCACTCACACACTCCCACACTCACTCACACACTCACACACTCACTCACACACTCATTCACACACTCACTCACTCACACACTCACACACTCACTCGCTCACACACACACTCACTCACACACTCACGCGCGCGCACGCAAACCGATGTTCATTTGCTTAATTGGCAGCATCTCTTTGGCTGGCTCCAGCTCTGCTGATGAGACTGAGCGTTCAAAACCGATCCATGATTTTCCTGCTCATACAAACGCTGCTGTGGGGAGACATCGGCGGGCAGGAGGCTAGGATATGCTGATGGCCATGCAATGTAATTGTATATATACATATTTTTTTCTATTGCGGAACAAACTTCTGTCAATGTTTTGTTCAACTATCTATTTATGTAAATATCATTACGTATCGTGGGTGTCCACGTGTGTCAGAATTTGATAAATGCATTGGCACTTCATGGCTTAATCTTGCCGGGTGGTGGCGGGCCGATGACAATAATTGTTTTGGGCATAAAACTACCACGTGGCCTAACCCCCCAAAAAACACGCGGATTATCATTGCATGTATGTGTATATTGTGTTCGCGTGGACGCCTGCGGAATTGTACAATCCTACACGCTCACGTACGACGATGTTGTGTATATTATGCTTACTGAAAGTACGACCGCCTATGCTTGTGTCCTGTGCGTGTGTGTGTATATATATATATATACGTACATCTGTGTACGTCGCATGCGTACGCAATTAGAACACGTTTATTGAATATATTTGCATAACACGAGTAGTGTATATTAGCACGGCAATACATTGTAGATTTCTGTAGCACCTATGCCGCATCTCCGATGAGCACGGCTTGCTACGTGCGGTGCGAAAGAAGTTCAACATACACAACGCCTACACTACACATTATTGTCATTCTACCCACGGCAAGTATACGCTATCGTACATGCTCATAGCGTGTGTATGTAGAGCTTCTTTCGCACCGTACGTAGTCAACCGTGCTAATCGGAGGCGCCGTTTAACACCGTGCAATTATTACTGAACTTGCACGCGCACGATACTACTACTTACAAACAACCACATCTTCCTTGCACGTCTTTGCAAAACACCTACACACCGAAGCATTGACCGCCCGTCTTATAACGACCACACACAAACAACTGTCCACCAATATATATAAACCCACGGGCACTCTAAATTACCGTGGAGCATTGTGTACAATTACATTAAATCGTAAGCGGAACTCTGTGCTATACCGAGATTTTAATATCTACATTTTAAAACGTCCCATCAGCCTATTGGGTTTTTTTTTATCGAGCAAGCATTTGTATCCTGGCCTATCGACTTGGGGAAAGAGCCCTTTATTGTCGGTGTTGTTGTTGTTATTGTTGTTGTTATTGTTGTTGTTGCATCGCAGAGAGATCCTACAGCACGTTGTATACTAACAAATACGAGCGCGAGAGAGACACGGAGAGGGGCGAGAGAGGGGGGACGAGGGGGAGAGATTGACACGTGGGAGGCCCAGGTGTTTTGATTATAGAGGCGAGTGAATTATTGATCACGAGTGGTTCTCTCCACATCACCACCACCACCACCGATTGTGGACGCCCAGCAGCCGTCGTGCTTCTTCTTAAGGGTCGCCCGGAGATGGAGGTATCCCTGCCTTTTGTTGTTTTCCTTGCGGTGGTGGCTCAAATGAGTTGCCAGCCGGTGGTCGTTACGAAGCCGCTGCAAAAGATTCACGGCTTCGACGAATCCAGCCACGCGCATCTGATCGTGCGTAGACGCCAGAGAAAGCACGAGCCCATTCGACATGCCCGCGTGGTCAATGATTTAGACTGCTTTTTACGTGGCCCTATGTGGCCATCGGTCTATTGGCCTTCCAGACCAATGTTATCGGGCATGGTTTGCTTGAAGGCGAGCTATGTAAGTCTGCGCCGCATGCGGTACATTCTGGCGATCATCATCGTCAGCAGCAGCATCGCCAGAGCCTATGCTGCTGCTGTTATTGACAACAGCACTTCGCATGAAGCAATGCCGTACACAACAAAGACAAAGATCCCCCGTATAGCCTCTAACAGACTGTTGGGGCAAGTGCTGTTTGCGAGCATCTACGCAGGCCGGCACTGCACACGAGGGGGTGGGTTGTCAGCACCACGCCCGGCCGCATTTGTCTCCCTCGCTGCGATGTTTACACACCGCACGAGGAACTCGTTTGAGGCTAAGTCGACCAAGGACCGCTTCAGATAATCGTCACTGGGTTGTCGGTGGCCGTGAGCGAGAGTCGAACTCGGTATTCTTAGGTTTTTCCGGAGTCGAACTCGGATCGCTAGGTTCGTAGCGCCGACCGCTGCTACGCTACCGCACCCCCCACCGTACACGCAACACAACTAACCAGTGGGGGGGGGGGGGTCGGGTGGAGGGTGGTGTTGAATGGAACGGGCTCGCGGAATCTGTGCACGATACAACAACAGCAACAAAAGAAAACCCCCCGCAAAGTTTGCCATCGTTGCAGAGGGAAATATAAACGGACACATTTTACAACTCAAAAAAAAACAACAACAACAAAACCTAATCGATATTCGCGTTCGATCGATAGGGCGCGAGGTTTATGCGTTTGCGAGCGAGGGCGTCGCGTCGGCCAAAGTTTCCTACCCCCCCCCCCCGGGTCCCAGTTAGGGGGCCATCCGTGTCGTAGGTACGCAAAAATCTGTCAAAACCCGACCCCTCCATCCCCTCCCTGTACGCACGCGGACTTTTTACACCCCCCCCCCCACCTGCGTACGTACGCCTGACGCACCCCCACCCCCCCGAATCCTATAGAACGGCCGATATTTAATCCACGCAGAATCGATCAAGGATTAATAATATTCACGTGTTTACGCAAACAGATAGTCCACCGCCGGCCTATCTAACTTATTTGAAAACCAATGTAGACAAATTAATATCGAGGCTTTACCCCCGTTTCCTATGCGTGCATTGTCAGTAGACCCCCCCCCCCCCATACGCAAGCTACGCATTTGAGTTACCCCCCCTCTCCCCCCTCCATGCGTACGCACTGAATGGATGTCCCCGGTTAAGGCGAAGGAACGCCGATGTCTCGAAGAGCCGACGTGAGTGGACAATAACGTTTGCCATTACGTCCACAAACCAAATATTATAGTTACGATGATAATGCCGACGAATTGCGATTCCACGCACCCTTTGTCAAGCTGCTGCCGGTAGCGAGGTGTTAACGCCCTCGCCTGGTATGCAGGAGGTTCGTGGGTTCGATCCACGACCGCGTACGCCTGCTGCTGTATATTTGGAGTCTGCGTGCGTGTGTCTCTCTCTCTCCCCCCGTGGTCGCGTGGATTTTTCTCGGGGTCCTCCAGTATTTTGACTCCCACATTTAGAAAACACGCGCTCAAGTGTATTTTGCCTGCTCTGAAATGCCCACGCGATGATAAGCCACTTCGTTCGGCTGTCTTTCGTGGCGAAGTCGCTTCTGAATTCGAGCTATGTAACTAAGGGGGGGGCCTTAGCTGGTGAAATAAAAACAAATATATATTTCGATGTAAAGCTTTCGTGACTGCAGGGATTCATCTTATTGGTTCTTTCGGTAAAGTCACGTAGAAGGGAAGTAATAAAATAATAAAAATAAAACATAATAAAATAATTCTCACGACGTTTCGGCTACAACGCAAGCAGCCGTCTTCTACGTGACTGTACCGAAGGAACCAAGAAAAACAGATATAGTTTAGTGTATAAGGCCTCCCTATCTAACGCGGTGTCGGTGATCAGCGGTCGTTTGGCCATACTTCACCACGCCGGTCCGTGTGCTGATTGGTGGTGGCAACAAATAAACGTTAAGGAACCAAGACGTGGTTACAGAACATCACTCGCCTAGCGATCAATGTTCAGCCTTGACCCGCTAAGATTATGGTTTTTGTTTAATCAGTCGCCACACGAACTACCGTGCCCACCGCTCCAACCGAGGTTCATAAGTTAAATGGTATATATATATGCATTGTGTTTGTATAAAAGATGCCTGCCTATACGTGCCATGCTGCCCATGCAATTCACTCGCCTGGCTATTCTAATATCATGCCAGAAAGTGCAATGGTTAATATTTGATGATGGCACAAACATTAATTTCACAGACAAGACTCGCCCCCCCCTCTACCTCCCCCCCTCCCCAGCTCCATAGCCCCCGCTCCCCACACTCCTCGATTTATATTTCATACGTTTGCATAATTATTTAGACCCTGATTATTAAACTAAAGGCATACAACCGAGAAATAATATTTATAAAAAAAACACTCTTACTCGGGGAACAATGTAAGTATTACATATTTCCCCCCCCCCCTTATTAACCGCTTGTGTATAATGAACGCGGCGTTGATTTCATAGGCAAACGTTGATTTATATTGCTGCTGTTGTAAGGTTAAATAACGCCGCGTGTTCTGAGCTTGCACGGTACGATGGTAAGGGGAGGGGGGTGCAAGTGCTCGCGCGCGTGCGGGGAGCGGTGGCGCAGCGGTTAGCGCGTTGCTTGGAAGACACCCGGCGAACCTGAGTTCGATTCGCGCTCACAGCCACCGACGCCAGTGGCGATTATCTGAACCGGTCCCGATCTTTCCCCCTAGGTCGACTCAGCCTCAAATGAGTCTTGCGGCGATGTCTAAGGCATCGCATCGCCACGAGGGCGACACAGAAGGCCTGGCGTGGTGCTGATCGCCACACTCCCCTTGTGTGCCGTGTCGGCCTTCATTAGGTGCCCCAAAAGTCTGTGAAGCTTCTACGGGGGATCTTCGTCTTTGTGTGAACTTATGCGCGTGCGTTTCGCTGTCCACGTGCTATAAACACATTCACGATGCGCCTTGTGATTGCGACCAAAGGCCAGTTGGCCGAAACGTCGAGGTACTCAATTTCATCTGGCGAATTGCCCGATGATGCTGGATGCAATTACCAGCGAAACGTCGTACTCAAATTGTAAATGTTGTGGTTTCACGCTTCAACACACCGGTGGGCTAAAGCAGTGAACTATTTGTCTTTTGTCAACGTGACACGTTTTTTACTGATTGGCCGTGTCGGGTGGTGGAGGGTTACGACACATTTATAAATAACGCGATCTAAACCCAAAAACATTGATGATTCATAATATTGGTCGCGAAAGCCTACGCGTTCAACAGTAAAATATTTATTTTTTATTTTTTCGTATGTCGTGTGTTTTAAAATAATTTCGCCCGTCGTGGTATCGTGTGTACGTACACGTATGTACGTGTGCGTGGATTGAGCGAGCGGTGGCGCAGTGGTTGTGCGGGCGCGCAACGATGGGTTCTATTCCGGCCCGCAAATGATCACGGCAGTGAGCCATCTCTCACAAACCGCGCACCAACTCGCCGTGACCACCAGTGGCGAAGTATGGCCAAACGACCCCCACGAGCGAGCGACGCGGTTGTAAATGATCGCTGATGAATTATCACTCGTAGCACAATCGGCCACGTACGGTGCGGAAGAAGTTCGACACGCGTGGTTTGTCGTACGCACACCGAAATAGGCACTCGCTAGCAGAACATTTACCTCCAACGCACACACACGCACGCGCGCGCAACATATAATCTACGGTGCACGTGGTAAAGTCACGCGTGTGTGTGCGTACGCGTGTCCGCAGTTGACACTCTCATGCATACACACTTTGTTGTTCTTCCACACACACACACACACGAATATAAACACGTACAACACGTAAACAAAGCTAAGACAAAGATCCCCCGTATAGACATAACAGGCTGGAGGGGCAAGTGCTGATCGCGAGTAGCACCTAACGAAGGCCCGAGACGTCACCCGAGTGCCTTAGGGGTGGTCAGCACCACTCTTGGCCGCCTTTGTCTCCCCAGTCGCGGTGTTTACGCACTCCGCCAGCTTACTCATTTTACGGCTGAGTCGACCTGGACACACAACGTGCTGGCAAGCGCTGCACGTTGCACAAATCACCCCCCCCCCCGCCCCGTGTAGACTTTGCCGCACTGTTGTCTGTAAGCGCCGTGAGTGAGCGGATTTTGAGGCCATTCGGGCAGCAGTGTGACGAGAACCACGCCTTGGCCGCCTTTGTCTTCCCAAACGCTGATGTTTGCAACACCGCACCGGGGAACTACTTTAAGGCTGAGTCGACCTGGGGAAGCTTCTTCTAACGTTGGTTCTGATGTCACTTGTCATCGATGATAGCCGCGAATAATAAAGTCGGCTTGCCCGGGTCGTAGCGCGCCGCGCTAACCACTGCGCCACCGCTCACCCAAACACGTTAACAAAAAATAAACACGCGCACATCAAACAAACAAAGATCCCCCGTATAGCCTGCACGGACTTTTGGGGCAAGTGCTGTCTGCGAGCAGCACCCATGAAGGGCCAACGCGGCGCGCGCGCACATACACACGTACATACACACACACGTACAAACACACGTACATACACAATAACACACTCAACAACACACTCACACGCGAATGCACAGGCCAATTCATACGCACCCACCCACGCGTGCAAACACACGGAGATACAAACACAACATACACAAAAGACAAAGATCCCCCGTGTAGCCTGTAGCAGAATGTTGGGGCAAGTGCTGTTAGCGAGCACCTATGAAGACCGGCACGGCACACGAGGGGGTGGGTGGCCAACACCACACCCGGCCGCCTTTGTCTCACTCGTGGCAATGTTTACACATCGCACCGGGTACTCATTTGAGGCTGGGTCGACCTAGGGGAGGCCCAGGACCGGTTTCGATAATCGTCACCACCGGTGTTTGCCGTGAGAAGGAATCGCAAACCCGGGTCGCCGGGTTCGTAGCGCAGCGTAGCGCTAACCGCTACACCACCGCTCCCCACACAACAACACTAACACACACAAACACACAAACACCAACAGACATACGTACACACAAACACACTCGCGCAAGCACGCACACTTTCAATCATACGCAACATTTCGGGAGTTACGTACCCAACCATACACACATACATAGGGTACACGCACACAATCACACAGACACACTCACAATAACTAAGACAAAGATCCCCCGTACACCCTTAACAGACTGCTAGGGGCAAGTGCTGTTTGCGAACACCTATGAAGACCGGCACGGCACACGAGGGGGTGGGTGGCCAACACCACGCCCGGCCGCCTTTGTCTCCCCAGTGACGGTGTTGGCCGTGAGCGGAAATCGAACTCGTGTCGCCGGGCGCGGTAGTGCAGCGCGCTAATCACTGCGCCACCGCTCCCCACGCACGCTAACACTTACATGAAACGCATATGCACACTCATACGTACAGACTCACACAATACATACATGCATGCATACAGAAACACACTCACACGCACGTACAAATGTGCACAGACACACGGAAACACGACGCCCTCCACGCAAACGCATTACAGACACAAAAACTTGACCCTACAAACACACACATCAATAAACATATGCCTAACACACATATATACATACACACAAATGCACACAAACGCATGCACACACAAAACACAACACACACCAATACACAGACAAAACCCATCACACCAACACACACACACAAAGGCAAAGATCCCCGTATAGCCTTAACAGACTGTTGGGGCAAGTGCTGTTAGCGAGCACCTATGAAGGCCGGCACGGCACACGAGGGGGTGGGTGGTCAGCACCACACACCAATACACATACAGTACATACAAACACACATTCACTCTGATACACGAATACATTCGTGAAACATAATTACATTCGAAAACACACGAGCGCACACACAGACACAGTATCATCATCATCATACACACATTCAAATGCAAACACGCACCAACATCAACACGCACGTTCACACACTCGCAAATACACACACGTAGACACAAGTGTACATGTTTTTTAAACGCGCACACACGTGCACAAAGACAACACACACAAAATGCACCAACACACAAACTCACAAACACGCATGCGTACACACACATACACACACACACATATCAAATGCAAATATCCCCAATTTCGCCTGAACATACTTGTGGGGCAATTGCTGTTTAGCGAGCACACAACACGCACATGCACAAAGACAAACACACGCAAAACAAACTAACACAAACACACACACACGTCAACATACACACACACGCATTCAAACACACATTCGCGCAAACCGTACACACAAACACCAACACACGCAAACGTGCATTCAAACACACATCGGAAAATAACCCGCTAACATACCGGTAACACACGGGCGCTAATTCAAAAACACGTTCTCACACACACACGCATTAAAAAAAAACTGCAAACATCACACAATAACAACAATAACAACCGCCATTCGACACTAAGTGGCGGAGACGTCACCACGGCGCTTGTGCCAGGCTATGTGCACGTTGAGGCCACACAATGAACACACGCACAAACACACACCAACACACTTTCGCACAAACACACACCAACACACTTTCACACAAACACACACCAACATTCTCACACGCAAACACAAGTTCGTGCACGTGGAGATGAACACCCCACCGATGAACTTTCACACGCGAACCCTAACATACAAAACATTTTCACGGACACACACACACACACACATGGACAAAACAAAGATATCCCGTATAGTCTGAACATACTTTTGGGACAAGTGCTGTTAGCGAGCACCTATAAAGGCCGGCACTGCACACGAAGTGGGTGTAGGTGGCCAGCACCACGCCCGACCGCTTTTGTCTCCCCAGTGGCGATGTTTACACATCGCCCTCGGTACTTAGTTTAGGCTGAGTCGACCTAGGGGAAGCCCAGTACCGAGCCAGGTTCGTAGTCCAGGGCGCTAACCACTATACCACTGCTCCGAGCCCACGGACACACAAGCACACACGAAACAAACACATGCTCACACTCACGTTCACACACGCACAGTCGCACACACACATTGAAACACGTACACACACAAATGCGTTCACGCAAACACACAAATACACACGCAAACACATTTAAAGCACTTTCACGCGCGTACAGAAACACGCGCACGCGTTCACGCACGCACACCCATTGAAACTCACGTTAACACACACAAACACACGTGCACGCACACACACACACACGTTCACACGTACATACATACAAACACACGTCCATACACACAAACACATGCACACACATTGAAACACACCTTCACACACACGTTCGCACACCCACAAACAAAGATCTCCCCTATAGCCTTATTAGACTTTAGGAGCAAGTGCTGTTAGCGAGCACCTATGAAGACCGGCACGGCACACGAGGTAGGGTGGAGGGGGGGGAAGAGAGGTCACACACATTGGAACACAAGTTCACATTAACACACACACACACGCATGACGAGACGACACACACACACGCGCACGACGAGACGACACACACACGCGCGCGCGGGTACTGAACCCCGGCTCGCTGTCCTTACCGGACGAGGGGCGATCCGAGTAGCGGGTACAATAAACCCACGCAGGCCACGCCATCGCTTGCTGCTGCTGCTGCTGCTGCTGCAAAGCCAGATCAACTCCGGGACTGCCTGATGCTCCTCCTGCTGCTGCTGCTCCTGCTGCTGCCCCCAGCCCGCCCGCGTTGGGAAGGGTCCCCATTTCCAGCGCGCTCTCCGCTGTCGCTCCTCCGTCCGTCTTGGCTCCGGGCTTCGCTCGAGACTTGGCCAAGCCTCCCAGCCCCTTGCGGTGCAAGCGGCCGCTGCAGGGATTCGTCTGTCCGTCCAAACTGAAAGCGCCGCCGCCGCCACCACCGCCGCCACCACCGCCTCCTTGCCCGAGCTCGCGGATGATGATTGCGTTTCTTCCTCGACTGCTTCCTCCTCCACCACCTCCACCACCACCACCGACGCTAAGAACGTCGTCGTCTTCATCCTCGTCATCGCCGTCGCCGTCATCGCCGTCGTGAGCGCGTTCGTCCGCGTGGTCGCCATTGCGCCGAGTCCTCTCGGGAGAGCGACTGCTGGACGAAGCGCTGTCTCCTCCTCCTGCTCCACCACCACCACCTCCACCACCACCACCACCACCACCTCCGAGGTTCGCCTCGCCCCGCCTGCTCACAGACAGCGGCCTCGGCGGCAGGAGCAGCGCGCGGCCGCCTCCTCCTCCTCCGGGCTCTTTGCGCCGCCCAAAGTCCGGCCTCAGGATGTTCTCGATGAAGAAGTTGGTGAGCCGGCTTGGGGGGGGCACGGCATGAGGGGGGCCGGCTGCTGCTGCTGCTGCTGCTGCTGCTGCTGCTGCGGCTGCTGCTGCTGCGACTACGGCGGCAGCGGCTGCAGGAGGAGCAATCGGCTGATGGGCGGCAGCAGCGGCGATCTCCAAGGGTGGTGAAGCCGGCGGTGGTGGTGGTGGTGGCGGCGGCGGCGGTAGTGGTGGTGGTGGTGGCGACGATGATGACGACGAGGAGGAGGAGGAGGAGGATGAAGAGGAGCTTGAGACACGGGAGTCGGGGTCCCGGGTGCGATTGTCTTCCGCGCTCACGCCGTTATCCATGGGGGTCGCTCCTCTAGTAGCTGCGCGCCAGGCGGGAGTCAGGAGGAGCAGGACTCCCTCCTCCTCCACCGGCCCCCGCCTCCTCCACCCCTCCACCTCCCCCCTCGCTACAGCCTTCCCCTGTCGCCACTGGTTACACTTTGTATCCCTCCTCTCTCTCTCTCGCTCCTCGCTCTCTCGCTCTCGCCGTGCGATCCTTCGCCTCGGTCCGCGTCTCTTCCCCCGCTGTTGTCTGCCCGCGCCCTGCCCGATCTCCCCGCTTGCTCGCCCGCCCGCTCGCTCTCTCGCTCTCTCGCCCGCCTCACCGACGACCCACAACAATCAGCGGCAGGAGCAGACGCAAATCAGCAGCGGCCACCACCAACACCGCAACAGCAGCAACAGCAGCAGCAGATGTTGATGCTGCAACGTGAGGATGGCAGAGAGACGCAGCGACTTGCCACGGGTGCCGCCGTCGCCGCCGCGGCGGAGATGGCAGCTTGTGCCGATGTGGGGTTCCGTTCTTGGTGCTGATGCTGCTGCTGTTGCTGCTGTTGCTGCTGCTGCTGCTGATGATGTTGCTGCTAATGTTGCTGCTAATGCTGCTGTTGCTGCCGCTATGGCGGCGATAGCGGTGGCAGCAGCAGCGGCGGCGGCGTCTTCGCTGGGAGAGAAGGACGCGGCAGCGGAGGGGTGAAGGAGAGAGAGAGAGAGAGAATCCTTCTCGATGGGATGGCTCTGCCCCAACCGCGATGCGCGATTACGGGGAGGAGGAGGCGGAGGAGGAGGAAGAGGAGGCGAATCTCATCGTCGTGGCGTGTAAGCCCGCGGCGCGCGTTCCAGTTCAGGCAGTTCGCCGCGAATTCATTCCACGCTTCTCGGGCGTTCACTCACGAGCAGCGGGGACAGCGGGAACAGCACCCCCACCGACTCGCGGGGCCCCCACCCCACCGCGAGGCGAAGCAGACCCGGCACGCCAGTCACCACGACCCAAATCGTGCACTTTTACTCGGCCGAAATGAATGCCCTGCCCACCACCACCAACACCACCACCACCACCCCCGAGAAACAAACTGTTGTTACGACTACGACCACTTTAGCGCATCGATAACCGCCAGGGTTGCTGCTGCTGCTGCTACTGGACTACCGTTATTCGCTACGTTACAATTCTTCTTATAATAATAATAATTGTTATTCAACAAAAAAATATTCTTGCTTTGCTTTTGCTCGCTGTGATAATGAACGAGAGCGGTGGGACTGCACGCTCGAGAGAGAGAGACAGACAGAGAGAGAGAGACAGAGGCGAGCTGAGAAGAGAGAGAGCGCGCAGAGAATTGGAGACGGCGGTTGGGTGGTGGTCGTGATGATGGTGGTGGTGATGGTGGCTGCTTGGCCAGGGTTAAAGCTGATAGCCTCCCCCCTCCACCCCCCGTGTGTGTGTGTGCGTCTCCTCTCTCTCTCTCTCGCTCGCTCGCTCCCTCTCCGTCCGCGAGCCGCGTGACGCACTGATGTGCGATCAATTCCCTGAGAGGCGAGCTCTTATTGCTGCTCGATGATACAAAGCACGTGACACCTCGCGCAACGCGCGCGCGCGACCAATGGTGAGCGCGATCGGCGACCCGACCGCGTAATGATGCCCTCGTGTATGCACGTACGCACGTGTATATATATATACGTACACAAAGACAAAGAACACCCGTGTAGGCTTTTATCAGACCTTTTGGGGGGAGGCGGGCAAGTGTTGTTAGCGAGCACCTATGAAGGCCGGAACGATACGCGAGTGGGGTGGAGGGGGGTGAACGGGTGGTTGGACAGCACCGTGCCCGGCCGCCTTTGTCTCCACAGTGGCGATGTTCACACCACCGCAGCAGGTACTCGTTTGAGGCTGAGTCGACCTAGGTGAGGCTCGGGTAACCCTGTTCAGACGATCGTCACTGTTGTGAGCGGGAATCGAACTCGGCGCGTCGGGTTTCGTAGCGCGGCGCGCTAACCGCTGCACCGCCGCTCCCCATATGTACGCACACACAGGCACGCGTGTCTGCGTACGTGCGTGGTATGTGTACGAGCTTGTTTGCGCATTGGACGTGTGCTCGCGCGCGCGCGTGTGCGCGTGTGCGCGTCTTGTGTCGGGGAGTGGTGGCGCAGAGGTTGGCGCACTGCGATTGCATTAATCCCGACCAAAACCTGACTTCGATGGCCGGCCGGCGGACATCACGGGTGCGGTGGCAAGCGGTATCTGATTATGTTTATTGTTGGTTGTGGGAGGGGGTTGGCATTCCCCTAGATTGGCTCAGCCTCAAATTAGTCGTACATGGTGTGGTACGTGCGTGCTTGTGTGTGTGTGTGGGGAGCGGTGGTGTAGCGGTTAGCGCGCTGTGCTGCGAACCCGGCAACCCGAGTTTGATTCCCGCTCACGGCCAACACCAGTGACGATTTTCTGAACCGGTCCTGGTCCTCCCCTATGTCGACTCAGCCTAAAATGAGTACCTGGTGCGATGTGTAAACATCGCCACTGAGGAGACAAAGGCGGCCGGGTGTGGTGTTGGCCACCCACCCCCTCGTGTGCCGTGCCGGCCTTCATAGGTGCTCGCTAACAGCACTTGGCCCTCTAGCCTGTTCAGGCGAAACGTCGGATCGTAGTCTTTGTCTTTGTGTGGGGTGCGCATCATCAGAAATGAAGGCGACATTAGTGGCTGGGCGTGGTGCTGGCCACCCGACCCTGCTCGTACGCCGTGGTCGGCCTGAGTAGATGCTCGCGAACAGCACTTGCCCCAACAGTCTGTTAAGCCTATACGGGGGATCTTAGTCTTTGTTTGTTATTAATGGCGAGCGGTAGTGTAGCGGTTAAGCGCGCTCCGTTATCTACGAATCCGGCGACCCGAGGTTCCCATTCCCGCTCACGGCCAACACCAGCGACGATTATTATCTGAACCGATCATGGGCCTCCCCTAGATCGACTCAGCCTCAAATAAGTATCTGGTTCGGTGTGTAAATATCGCCACTGGGGGAGACAAAGGCGGCCGGGCGTGGTGAATGCCACCGCTCCCCCTCGTATATCGTTCCGACCGTTACAGACGCTCACTAACAGCACTTGCCCCAAAAGTTTGTCAAGAACACACGGGGGGGGGGGGGGGGCGGGGGGGCGGGAGGTTCTTCGCATTTATTGCCGCATCGCCTAAAGACAGTAGCGTAGAACGGAACGTGAAAATCCACCATCGGAACGATTCGTGCGCGCGTGCGTGCGTGTGTGCATGTGCGTGCGCGGTATGTGACAATTGTATGCTTGTACACTGTACAATTTAAGCGCTGGCTTTCGTAAACAAAAAAATAAAAACCCAAATGGTACAATTGCATTGTACTCACAGCATGCACGTTGGCTAGCCGCGCGCGCACGCACGCGCGCGTTGGTTCGTTCGAAAGCACGCGGGGGGGTTGTGGACATGCGGTTACATTGATGCCTCTGCGAAGGCACGAAACGTGAAGGGTCACCGCCAACACGTATGTGTCACGCTGGTGACGTTCCACTTACCTCGTCGCGTTATCGATGCCCACTTCTTTAGTCGTCGGCCACACCGATTGTTTTTTGGTTTTTTAGCCGCGCGTGTGTTTGTGTGTTTGTGCGTTTGTGCGTTTGTGCGTTTGTGTGTTTGTGTGTTTGTGCGTTTGTGTGTTTGTTTGTTTGTGCGTTTGTGCGTTTGTTTGTGTGTTTGTGCATTTGTGCGTTTGTGTGTTTGTGCATTTATGCGTTTGTGTGTTTGTGCGTTTGTGCGTTTGTGTGTTTGTGCGTTTGTGTGTTTGTTTGTTTGTGCGTTTGTTTGTGTGTTTGTGCATTTGTGCGTTTGTGTGTTTGTGCATTTATGCGTTTGTGTGTTTGTGCGTTTGTGCGTTTATGTGTTTGTTTGTGTGTTTGTGCGTTTGTGCGTTTGTGTGTTTGTGCGTTTGTGTGTTTGTGTTTGCATACAGGCGCTCGCTCACAACACTTGCCGCCACAGTCTGTTAAGGATATTCCGGGGTGGGGTGGGGGTGGGGGGTTATATTTGTGTGTACATATATATCTATAATTGGGGCAGGGGTGGTGGTAGTTCCGTTGTAAGCGCACTACGCTACGAAACCCATGCTCGATTCTCGCTCACGGCCAACACCAGTGGCGACGACTATCTGAACCGGTCCTGGGCCTCCCCTAGGTCGACTCAGCCTCAAATAAGTACCCGGTGCGGTGTGTAAAAACACCGCCACTAGGGAGACAAAGGCGGCCGGCCGTGGTTCTGGCCACAGCGTCGCCTCGCGCGCCGTTCCGCACTTGCCCCGAAAGTCTGTGCAGGCTATACGGGGGATCTTTATGTATAGCGTACAATTACTCAACTCAGATGTGAGTTCGTCCTTGATTAGATTTAGAAGAAACGAATTCTCGCACTTTCAGTATCGCGTTCTCAATTGCGGCGGGCACTATGCATACATCGACGTACGTGCGCACACATTAAACACGCTTTGTGCGTACGTACGCACACGCCCGTGCATGTTACATATTTTAGTATATGGGGGGCGGTAATGTGGTGGTTATAGCGCACCGCGCTACGAACCCGACGTCGTGAATTCCATTCACGCTCACGGCCAACATCGGTGGCGAATATTTGAACCGGTTCTGGTTCTCCCCTGGGTCGGCTCAGCCCTAAATGAGTAACTTCTAGCATCAGGCGACCAGGCGTGGTTGCTGTTCACGGAGCCTCTCGCGTGCCGCTCGGAACTTGGTAGGTGCAGCTCGCTAACAGCACTTGCCCCAACAGCCTGTGCAGGCTATACGGGTGATCTTTGTCTTTGTTGCGTGGTGTCTGCCACCCACCCCCTCGTGTGCAGTGCCGGCCTTCATAGGTGCTCGCTAACAGCACTTGCCCCAACAGCCCGTGTAGGTTATACGGGGGATCTTTGTATCGTATTATCGTATATATATATTTTTAAATACAGTTAATGAATGGCAAAGTGCGTTTAAATGTAAATACATCCCGCATTTTGTTGTACGAAGTCACCCCTATCAATGCCTTTAAAATAATAAAATGTCCATCATTAATTTACAGTGTAATCCCATAGTTCTCTCTATATATACATATTATATATATGCAGACAGGAATGGTGTGGATGTTGACATTGTATCGCTTCGCAATTACGCGATGGGGGTGGGGGGGTCTCACTTCGCATGAGCCCATGCAGATGACAGATTTTTTTAAATCGCACATAGCACAAGACACGGAACCCTCACCCCCTATCGCCATTCGCAGACTGTTGGGGAAAACTGCTGTTAGCGAGCACCTATTAGCTCAGACGCGGAATGCGACGTAAACACGCAGACAAACAAAGATCCCCCATATAGCCTCAATAGACTGTCGGGACAAGTGCTGTTAGCGAGCACCTATGAAGGCCAGGAACGGTACACGAGGGGGTGTGTGGCCAGCACCACGCCCGACCACCTTTGTCTCCCCAGTGGCGATGTTTACATACCGCACCAGGTACTCATTTGAGGCAGAGTAGACCTAGGGGAGGCCCGGGACCGGTTCAGATAATCGTCACCGATGTTGGCCGTGAGCGGGAATCGAACCCGGGTCGCCGGGATTATAGCGCAGCGCGCTAACCGCTACACTATCACTCCCCACACGCAGACACACGCATGTACACGTGCATGAAACATACGTACACGGACACGCGCGCGCACACACGTACACATATGTGTCCCCCAAGCCCCCCCCCCCCCCGTATCGCCCTATCAGCGAACAGTTATGAAAGTCGGCACAGCACGCAAGGGGTTGGGTGGCCAGCAACACGCCCCGACCACCTTTGTCTCCCCTCGTGGTTACGTTTACACACCGCACCAGGTACACTCGTTTGAGGCTGAGCCGACCTAGGGGAGAACCAGCACCGGTTCAGATAATCGTCACCGGTGTTGGCCGTGAGCGGAAATCGAACTCGGGTCGCCAGGTTCGTAGCGTGGTGCGCCAACCGCTACGCTACCGCTCCCCATATACACATAGATACATTGACTATAAACCCACACGCATACACATACACGCACACACACACACACGCGCGCGCGCGTAAAGAACAAACACATGCACGCACGTGATTTTTCGAGTCAAAATAAGAATATAAACGGCACTAGATAGTCGGAAATCGAATTGTCTTGCGACACACCGTAATCGTGTGTTTGCTTATTCTGTAGAGGTACGGTTAAGGATGTTAAGGGAAACGTTACGTACACGAGAACGTACGCGTATCATCGCCGCACGATACACAGACACGCTTAGACGTATGACGTGTACACGTGTGTATAGTGCGCATTATGCATTTTATATGTAGAGTAGTACAATGTAGTGTGCGTAAAGTCCGCATCATGCATTGCACATGCATAGTAGTACAACTCATCATGCGTAACATCCACATCATGCAATGTACATGCACAGTTGTGCAAAGTACCATGCGTGAAGTCCGCCATATAAAGTTCAACACGTTCAATAGACATTGCACATGTACAGTAATTGCAAATGTATCACGCGTAAAGTTCGCATCGCACGTGCAAGGTGGCGCAATGTGTCACGCCTCAAGCGCGCAATGTCACATCGCAAGAGTTTCCGTGGACATGCGCTTCACCTACCCGAAGCCTTGAAGTTACGATTCGGGAGAGGGCCATGCGAAGGAGCGTCTCCTGGTCTACCCACCGGCACATCGGCCCGCGCCGCCGCTCTCTGTACGCGCCAGATTGTGAATGCCGTGACGACGGGACACTCCACACACGCGCGCGCGCGCGCACGACGCGCTCTGATGTATTGCTAGCGGGGGGCCCTGTAGCATGTGTTATAAAAGCGTCCCTAAATTAAACAACAACAACATCAAACACGTAAATAATAAAGCACGTACATGTTTTCCTTGCGCAGTAAAGTAACTGCATTTTTTTAATTCGCTATGCGGCCAGATAATACGACGACGAATCGCTAACCTTAAACGCCCAGTCGTTCGTAAACGTTGAAGGCGGTACAGTACTATAGTAATAGAGCAAGTGCAGAATCGCTGAACCGGAACTGATAACGTGAAAGCATTTAGCGCGGGGGGCCCTTGCAAGTGCGGGTGCCTCCCCCCCCTCCCCCCACCCCCGCGTAGCATTATGCGGCTACTTGCTTTTGCTACTTCGATAATCCGACACTTGCCGGGCAATTTTACATTCGAACGCCGTACCGCGCGCGCTCAATGGACAACACTCGCCAAGCGGATCGTTTGTGCGCGTGGGGCAAGCGCGTGTCGCGTCCCGTGCCGCGCGTCGTCTGGCGATATGGGACGCGAAGTTCAGGTGCGAGGGAACTTGACGTCGGCGTAAGCTCGGGTGACTATGGGGGATTTTATTTCGTGACCGGGTTTTGGATCGTCCGCTGGCGCGACGCGCGTTTTAAGCTGATGTTTTAATTTAGAACTAATATCGCGCGCGCCCCCCCCCCCCCCAACCAACCACCACCACCACCCCCACCCGCTCGTCCCACCGCTCTCTAATTATTGACGTGCAGCTGTTTACCATATTGGTGTAGAATGACGTAATGTTGTTGTGTTTTCTTGTCAACTGTTAACACTAATTGGGGGGGGGGGGGTAAACACAAAAATGGCAAATCGTTACAGTTTCATATTTTCAATAATTGTGTTGTTTTTTTATCTCTGTTCACAGGCAGTCGTCATTGTTGTTGTTTACATCCTCGGCCTACAAACTGACGGTTCGTGATTACCATATTTGTATTATCACGCGATGCATTGGCAAAACTTGCGCGCTTAAAGACGCATTCGAGCGTGCGTGGTGACGTCGCCACGCACGTCTGCGTGATGACGTCACCCCGTGTCCTCAACGCTGAGCCGGGTTCGTGCGTGGCCAACACCACGCACGGCCGCCTTTGTCTCCCCATCAGCGATGTGCATTGCACCAGGTACTCATTTGAGGCTGAGTCGACCTAGGGGAGGCCCAGGACCGGTTCAGATAATCGTCGCTGATGTTGGCCGTGAGCGGGAATCGAACCCGGGCCGCCAAGTTTCGTAGTGCAGCGCGCTAACCGCTACACTACCGCTCACCACACGCACACGCGCACCTCTCGGCTTATAAGACGCAAGCCCCCCGGACCTTTTGATTTAAATGTGCACGAAGACACAGGTTCGCCTGGTGAGTCCGGAGACAATACGCAGCGTGCTGTGGAAAGTCTACTTTTACCGTTATAGGCTTATTTTTGGTTCTTTCGGTAAAGTCACGTAGAAGGGAAATAATAAACTAATAAAAATAAAACATAAGAAAATAATTCTCACGACGTTTCGGCCACAACGCAAGCAGCCGTCGTGAGAATGTTATTATGTTTTATTTTTATTATTTTATTATTTCCCTTCTACGTGACTTTACCGAAAGAACCAATAATATGAATCCCTGCAGTCACGAAAGCTTTAAATCGTTATCGCCTTGTCAGCAGGAGTAGCAGCACCTATGAAGACCGGCAAGGCACACGAGAAGAGGGGTGTGGGTTACCACCACCACGCCCGGCCGCCTTTGTCTCCCAACATGGCGATGTCTACTACACACCGCAGCAGCTACTCATTTGAGGCCGAGTCGACCTAGGGCAGGCCCAGGACCCGGTTCAGACAATCACCACCGGTGTTGACCGAGAGCGGGGATCGAACCCGGGTGGTTGGAGCTTGCTGCGTTAGTTGCAACGCACTTGGATGTGCAAGCTTCCTACAGCAGACGGTACAACGCACGCGAGCATGCGCGGTCAATATGAATACGCGTGTCGCTTCTGTATCATAAGCGATGCGTATGTGCCTGGCAGTGCGTGTGCTTCATATGTGGGGAGCGGTGGTGCAGCGGTTAGCGCGCCGCGCTGTGAACCCGGCGTCCCGAGTTCGATTTCCGCTCACGGCCAATACCGCCGGTGGCGATTATCTGAACCGATGCTTGGCCTTCCCTAGGTCGACTCAGCCTCAAATGAGTACCTGGTGCGGTGTGTAGTAAATATAGCGACTCGGGATAAAAAGGCGGTCGTGGCGTGGTGCTGGCCACCCACCCCCTCGTGTGCCGTTTAATATGCGATGTAATCTGTGTATGTCCACGTTCAGGGCTCGAATGTATCCAGGTTTAACCCCCCCACCACCCCCCAAACAAAATAAGACAACGCGCACAGCTTCCACCCGGCCCACCACATCCAGTATCACCCCTCTCGCGATGGCCGTGGCTTCGTGCCACCAGTTCGCGTGCCAACAGTTCGCGTGCCAATCCAGTGCGAGGTGCTGTAGTGAATAATGAATGATGACGGTGGTGGTGGTGGTAGTGGTGGTGGCACCGATGCTGCGGCTGCAGCTGCTGCTGATGATGATGATGATCACGACGATGTCGTGAGTGGAGAAAGGCGACGCAACGGAGAGCGACGCTGCAGTGGTTCGGCTGTTTATCAACTTGAGCGTCGCACTCCGACGGGGACCGCTGCGTGCACGCGCCCACATCGATGTCACCCTGACGCCACGTGGCTTCAGCCTGAAGATCGGAACGTTGCGAGATTAATACACACTGGTTCGGGGAGGGGGGGAGGAGGCGTTTGACTCAGCCCATCATAATACTTCACTCCGGTGGGTGGAGGGGGTCGATGCAATTGTGTACCGCTTTGTGGGGTTTTTTGTCAACAGCGGTGACTCGCCCGTTCTCCCCAAACCCGCCGGCCATAGGAACGTGGACTTTCACACAACTGGCTCAGGGGCTGTGAAGAGGAGGTGATCGCTGTCTCGACGTTTGGTCCTAGGACCACATTTAAATGACAATCAGAAACGTTTGCTGTTCGAATTCGGTAAAACTACAACAACAACAACAACAAAACTCCTCGATATTTCAAAAGTCACCAATGCGAGACGGGTGGCTCTTTAATAAATATCGGTGACGAAGCAGTGCCGTGAAGAGCCGCATGCGGCTCCGCAGCAGCAGCAGCAGTAGCAGCAGTAGGTTGCCGACTCCCCCTGGACTCTTAAAACAACGTGGCACTTTAAAGGGCTGACACACTGCCCCTGTGCAATTGACCAATCAACAACTTGTACGGCGATCTGGATAGACATGGCTATGTCTGTGTGTGTTCAAGCCGGTGACCCGGGTTCGATTCCCGCTCACGGCCAAACACCTGTGACGATTATCTGAACAGGTCCTGGGCCTCCTCTAAGTCGACTCAGCCTCAAATGAGTACCTGGTGCGGTGTGTAAACATCGCTACTGGGGAAACAAAGGCGGTCGGGCGTGGTGCTGGCCACCCACCCCCCTCCTGTACCGTTCCGGCCTTTATAGGTGCTCGCTAACAGCACTTGCCCCTACAGTCTGTTGAAGGCTATACGGGGGATCTTTTTCTCTGTTAAATGTAATCTCTCTAGGCCTTCGAGAACGTCATTACAATTTACATTACCCGCTCGGCACGTTCATCTGTAAGTGTTAGCTACTATAATCCGTCATTATATGCGCGATACGCAGACGCCAATGTGCGTACAAAGACCAATACTCATCATACAGTGCGCGTGCGTGTAAAGAACTCGGGGTCCTTCATCCAGCAGTGGATCGATAATGGACGATCATGATGACGGTAAGTAATTCGGGCTACATATACGTGCACTGCAGCATACCTACGTGTAATGATGATGATGATATGGAGCGTGTTTACGATGAGTACAATAGCACGTGCATAGGGTGCTATATAATACGTAGCAGGCATATGATAGTACAAGATCATATCCAGCTTGCTGTTGTTAGTAGCACGCGTATACGTTACGCGCTGTTAATGGGCCAGCTGACTTGTCATTACAGTTAAACAATAATACTTTTTTATAGCGATGCACGGGTGATAAAGCACGTTTCATCACGCCAAGTATTGCCGCCTAACAAATGATTAATGATGGAAACATAACAGGCGGCGATTTTGGCTTGGTGATCCTTCTTTAAAGCCGAAGAATCGCCCGATTCTTTTCACACCGGCGTTATCGACTAATGTGTGAGTCCGCGTGTCTGTGACGATGCCCTTGTGCACGCAGACACATCTCACCAAAATAATAATCGGGTTCATTAATAGCGCGGTGCGCTCACCGCTGCGCCACCGCTCCCAACGGCCTACCTCCCTCCACCGCCTCCAATGCGTTCTGTATCTGCGCATGAGGACGCAATAGTTCTTGGTCCGTCGATAACACTGGTCGACACACTTTTTCTGGCACAGGGCATTCCAACGGGTTTAAGGTAATTTTGGGGTGCTGATTCCAAATCTGGCATCAGTTTTTGTCTATCACATCAGGTTTTTGAGATATCAAATATTGCATTTTCAATAAAAACTGCAGAAGAAAAATATTAAATACGTGGATATCTACATAAAATGATATTATAAACACACTATCCTAAAAATACAGCACCATATTTTAACACTAAAGCAGTCACTGACTCGCAACAACTTGCAATCATAAGTGACAGAGTTAATTTCGGGTAAAATCAATGAAAATGGGGTATGCCGATAGCATAAAATGAGATGTGATAGAGCAAATCTGAGATCCGATTTGGAATCAGCACCCTGAAATCAGTCTATAACAGCTGCAAAAGTCCAGGCCAGAATTTTGTTTTTTGTTGACCAGTGTATTCCTTGGTCTTCCAGACCCATACCCACTATTCGCATATCGTTTTGAGCGCGCAAACTCCGGACCTGTTTCGACGATGTGGGGGGGGGGGGGTCTCATCGTTCTCGAGGTAGGCTCGCAAAAAAAAACCCCATACAGTTTAACCAGATTTTATTGGCGAGAGCATTCCCTCTAACCATATATACCACGAAGAACCTATGGCACGCACGAACTCTAATGCACGCGCGTGGGTACACGATCTCGCTTCTGCGTATGACTGGCGATGATTTATATAAATGCGAACACGTTCAAGACAAAGATCCCCCGTATAGCCTTAACAGACTGTAGGGGCAAGTGCTGTTAGCGAGTATCACCTATGAAGGACGACACGGCAAGCGAGGGAGTGGGTGACCAGCACCATTCCCGGCCGCCTTTGTCTCCCCAGTGGCGATGTTTACACATCGCACCTAGGTGCTCATTTGAGGCCGAGTGGACCTCGGGGAGGCCCAGGATCGGTTCAGATAATCCGTCACCGGTGTTGGCCGTGAGCGGGAATCGAACTCGCTCCCGCTCCACACACACACACACACGCGCGCGCGCGTGTGAGCACACATCGAGGCTTGATTCCTGCGTGAATGTGAAAAATAATGAGACATTTTTTTTGCTCTGTACAAACGTCAGCAGTCTTTTATTTACGGAAAAGTCTCGTGATAAAAAAAAAAACACGGACAGCAACCGTGACGACGTGAAGGGGGAGCGGAAGCGTTGCAGTGGGTGTCACTTTACTTCCACACCCGATCACTCGGGTCACGCTCAACATCGGTCACGATTGTGAGCCTCCCCTAGGTCGACTCAGCCGTAAATATAAGTTGCCGGTGCGATGTATAAAATATCAGCACTGGGGAGAGAAATGTAGCCGGTCCTGGGCCTCCCCTAGGTCGACTCAGCTTCAAATGAGTACCTGGTGATGTGCGTAAAAACATCGCCACTGGGGAGACGCCACCCACCCCCTCGTGTGCCGTGCCGGTCTTCATAGGTGCTCGCTAACAGCACTTGCCCCAACAGTCTGTTACAGGCTATAAGGGGGTGTTTGTATTTGTCTGTTAATCAATTGCGGTAACATTCGGTAAATAACACACAAACAGGCACAATGCATTTCCGATCACAGGCTATGTATACACTGTCCTAGAATGTATATATACAGTACATAGGACGTGACATTAAAATATATTCGAGCAACAGTGAGTAGAATTGTATTAAAATTGGGATGCACGGCACTTTCCACTCATTGTCGCCTTAAAAAAAACAACAACACTCTGCCCTTAAATATTATATATATAATTCGCGACGTTTCGAGCATCGACCCTTCACCATAGAAAAAAAAGAGAAAGGCAAGCAAGAAAGAGTGGCTGATGAGCGAGAATACACTCTCCGGCCTCTATATTTATTTTCTGCGAAGAAGGGTCATTGTCCGAAACGTCGCCGATTACGCATTTTTATTTTAAGTCCACAGTGACGTCGTCGTTGTTGTTGTTGTTGTTGGCGAGTGTGATGGTTTTGTGTTGTTGTTGTTGTTGTTCTGCTACGCGGCGCTTCCGCGCCACTGCCAAAGAAGCAGCAGCAGCATCATCGCCAAATAATTTATTTCATTACGGACTTAGTAAGCCGGTTTAAAATTCAATGCGGACTTAATGATGCAATACCCTCGCTGTGTGTGTGTGGGTGGTTATACATCCACACTTGGAAGAGCAAGCGGTGGCGTCGCGGTTTAGCGCCACGCTGCGCTACGAACCCGGCGAACCCCGATTTCGATTCCCGCTCACGGCCACCAACACCACCGGTGACGATTATCTGAACCGGTCGTAGGCCCCCACCCCTAGGTCGACTCAGCCTCAAAACGAGTGCACGGTGCGGTGTGTTAAGATTGCCATTGGGGAGGCAAAGGCGGTCGGGCGTGGTGCTGACCATCCATCCCCTCGCGTACCGTTCTGGCCTTCATAGGTGCTCGCTAACAGCACTTGCCCCAACATTCTGTTCAGGCTATATGGGGGATCTTTTTATTTGTTTTATAGTAGCCCAAGCACGCCCCGATTGAATCGTCCTCCATCTCCCCACAGTGACGTTCACCACACCACCAGCAGCAGCAGCACTTGTAGTTATTCTCGCTGTCGCATCAACAGAGGAAACTCCATTCCCGATGTTTTCACTGGCGGCGTAATTAGTTTAACATGCCTCGTGTATACAGACAGCTGCGTAGCGGTTAGCGCTACGCTGCGCTACGAACCCAGTGACCCGGGTTCGTGTCTTGCTTTGCTCACGGCCAACAACACCCAGTGACGCCGGGCCTCCCCTAGGTCGGCTCAGCCTCACATGAGTACCTGGCGAGGCCTGTAAACATCGCCACTGGGGAGACAAATGCGGTCGCGCGTGGTGCTGGCCACTCACGCCCACATATCTTACGATGTGTTATGTTTCGAGTACCGTTCTGGCATTAATAGGTGCTCGCTAACAGCGCTTGTCCCCAACAGTCTGCTAAGGCCATACGGGGTGTCCGTGTCTTTGGTAACGTGATACACTGCACAGCCCTGCAAGGGATTGAACGCGTCTGAGAGGCTCGTCCAACAGAGGAGATGGAGCCGAATTACGAAGTTGGTGTGCAGGTGATGTGGATGGCTTCCGGGATCGGTTTTGGAGAAAATCCTTCATTCAGCAGTGGATTGATTGATCGTGGCGGTTTACGATGATGATGATGTTGTTGTTGCGACAACAAAACTTAATGATCGGTCCGGTCTCATTTCATTAAACACAGTTACGTCCTGATTTAAAGCTTTCGTGACTGCAGGGATTCATATTCTTGGTTCTTTCGGTAAAGTCACGTAGAAGGGAAATAATCAAATAATAAAAATATAAAACAATACAATTTTCACGACGTTTCGACTGCAACACAAACAATCATCATCAGGTGTGAAATCCACCGCAAGAAAAATTGTTGTAGTAAACATCGCCACTGGAGAGACAAAGGCGGCCGGGCGTGGTGATAGCAACACCACCCCCTCGTGTACAGTTCCGGCCTTCATAGGTGCTACTCGTTAACAGCACTTGTCCCAACAGTCTGGTAAGGCTACACGGGGGATCTTTGTCTTTGCGTGGTTTCAAAACGCTCGCGTTATGATTGCCACGACATCTTCATCGCACGCCGCCTTTGATGAGACAGCTGTTTCACGAGGAGGCTGTGACACTCTTCAAAGTTCCGCGCTGCGGGTCGCCACGGCATGTGTCTGTGTGTGTTTGTGAGTGCGGGTCTGTATGTGTGTCTGTGTGTGTGTCTGTGTGTCTGTATGTGTGTGTTTGTGTGTGTGTCTGTGTGTGTGTGTTTGTGTGTGCGTGCGTGTCTGTGTGTGTGTCTGTGTGCGTGTCTGTATGTGCGTGTTCCTATGTGGGGGGGGGGGGCGGTGGTGTAGCGGTTAGCGCGCTCCGCTACGAACCTGGCGACCCCAGTTCGATTCCCGCTCACGGCCAACATCAGTGACGATTATCTGAACCGGTCCTGGGCCTCTGCTAGGTCGACTCAGCCTCAAATGAGTACCTGGTGCGGTGCGTAAAAACATCGCCACTGGGGAGACAAAGGCGGACGGGCGTGGTGCTGGCCACCCACCCCTTCATGTGCCATTCTGACCTTCATAGGTGGTCGCTATCGGCACTTGCCCAACAGTCTGTTAAGGCTATACGGGGGATCTTTGTCTTGTTCCTACGTGGGGGAGCGGTCGTGTGGTGGTTAGCGCGCTGCGCTGCGAACCCCGAGACCCGAGTTTGACTCCCGCTCACGGCCAACACCAGCGGCATTCATCTGAACCGGTTATGGGTATCCCCTAAGTCGACTCAGCTTCAAAAATGAGTACCCGGTGTGAGCATCGCCACTGAAGAGACAAAGGCGGCCGGGCGTGAAAATTCAGGCCACACCATCCCCCTCGTGCTCCGTTGCGGCTTTCGTGGCCGTCTCGATAACAGCACTTGCCCCGAAACTCTGTTTAGGCTATACGGGGGATCTTTATCTTTGTGTATATAAGTTTAACATTTTAGGGGGGGGGGGTGGGCAGGCGAAAATTTGGGAATGTCCGCGTCTCGAATTCCATTGTACCGTAATTACGCTCTCACGTTTCAGATGCCGGCGTCTGTGTGATCCGCCTTCAAGGTTTTTTTGCGCCGCGTGTTGGATCGGCACGCGTGTCCGACGTTTCGCTCGCCACTCGCTGGCAGCCGCCTCCACGGGGCACTTCTACACGAGGCCGAAGAAATCCGCTGCCGCTCGTTCGCCGCACGTTGGAGGCGCTTGTCGTATTTCGTACGATGCTAGATTTATATATATATATAAATGTACTCGTAAATAATAATAACAATCAATAAAAGCACACATTCAAGCGATTCGTGATTGCGCAACGTGTTTTGCAATACCGTTGTTGTTGTTGTTGTTTATAATTAGCGTCGATCTATCGGCAGCAGCAGCAGCCATGGTCATTCCACTGCTGGATAGAAGGAGCTCTCCAGGTCGCCACCAACCGCACACGATCCTGCGATGTTGCTTCATGTGTAGTTCGCTTAATAAATGAGTTATTTCGGCGAGGATAATTGGTGTAAACCGAATAATTGGAACGCTGAGAAGTGCGGTGAGTGCATAGAGTATTACATTTATACCAAAAATATATAATAGTGTCATAAAAATATATATATATGACCGATGTACATTTTCACGACGCTCTCAAAATGATTAAATATAGATATGGATCCACCCTAAATGAAGCCTTGCTCAGATTGATTTCACTCACAGAGGGGGGGGGGGGGTCAGGGTCAAATGGGGTTCAAGGGTCAGTCTATCGAGTTCTACATTAGTCCGCGAAGAAAACTCATCATCATCACCAACACCACCACTCATTGTAGATGTTGCGGGTTTACTCTCCAACACAGCGGTGCGCTGAACGAGTAACGAATTGGTCACGTTCTGTTTACGCGACAAACCTTGCTAATTGGCTGTGTCGGGTGGTATATTTACGCGATCTAACTCCACCCCCCCAAAAAAACCCTCTATATTATGGACCATCACTCATCATCACCACTACCACGAACCAAGTGGATACTAACCCGGCCGTCAGGTGTGACGCTATGAGAGAACGCAGTGCGAGAGTCGATTTCCCTTCCCAGTCGTCACAGACCACGCGTCCGTCCATACGAGAACCAATTTCAGCGCATTAACAGAAGGTCCATTGCATATATATATAGTTTCACAGCAAGAGCTGGAGTTGGGGGAATGAAATACTATCTCGCGAAATGTGCCAGCTGTTTCTACTCACACACATATATAGCCCTTCACGTTGGCATTCCCATATTTACATTAGGCGTCGGCTCGCGTTACGAATCTGCTACTCTTGAAACGTGCGTTAGAGCCACATCTATTGTATGCCAGCGCAGTGCGGCATTCAGAAGCGTGTGTATGTATACACAGCAGACACTCATCACAGATCGCGCATGCACTACGATACGAACCTGGCGACCCGAGTTCGATTCCCCCAGTTCACGGCTAACGTCAGCAGCGAGCGAATATATTAACCGGTCCGGGGGCCTCGCGTTTCATCAAGCTGACATTGACCATCGTGGTGAAGTATGGTTGAAACAACCAGATGTACACTTACCGAGGAATTAATCCAGCAGTGGTTTGACAGAGGGCTGTGTATATTTGGTAAGAGTGTACCGCATGTCGCCTCGTTGCTTAAATTAATGCTTCGAATCCAGTGACCGCCCTGATTGTTAATTCGGTTGTCATATTATTATAGATTATTATTTTATGTTATTTCTATTATTACTTTTATTAATTTTAATTTTATTTTTACCTACGTGACTTTAGCGAAAAAACCATCATCAAACCAAAGAGTAAAAATAATAATAGAGTATGGCAAATTTGATTACATATCTCTAATTAAAATAATCGCCACCAAATTACGAAAGTCAGATTATACCTAGCAATCATCGCAACCCCCCCCCCATCCACCCATCTCGCGCTACTGTAACAACAATACAATTGTCAGGCCCCTCGTGAAAGAGCACGTGTCTCTCTCGTAACGGTAAGTCGAGAGTTGCGCGATATGATGGGTTGTCTGACCCCCCTCCCCACCACCACCTCTCGTTGCGGCGTGAAATTTCCGTCGCGTGTGACACCGATTGATTAAATCTGGATAGACTTTGTCAATTTGCTAACGTACACAAAAAAATACGACGACGATGATCGGCTTTTTCTTTTATATTTAACCCCGCCACATGTCTAGCCGGCGATTGCGCGCGATGATAACCGCCCGTGAGTTCGGGATAATCGCCACGAGCGTTTACACGGAGGTGTTTAGTTTTAGATGTTTGTATTTATCGGTTATTTGAGAACACTTTGTACGTATTATAGTTTTCGATTTTGATCATGAGAACGCGCAATAATGCTACATCTATACCATACTGGCGGGAGTGGTTGCACAAACGCAACATAAAATAAAACCACGCATTCAACAACAAAAACCACAACAACAACACCACGTGGCCTTAAAACGAAGAAAAAACAATATATACCGGCCGACGGTTCGGGCAATGACCCTTCTACACATCACACAGATGCTGTAGCGCTGAAACGTCACGGATGGTGTGCGCAATGTTTATTTCAAATCGGATGATATCACCGAAGAACCGATGAACTCATGTTTGAGATATTCATAAGACGACGATGTTCAACGTGAACCTTGATTTTGTTAATTCGTCGATGACGAATATCTGAACCGGTCCTTGGGCCTCCCCTAGGTCGACTCAGCCTCAAACGAGTACCTGGCTCGATGTGCAAACACCACCTACTGGGGAGACAAAGGCGGCCGGGCGTGGTGCTGTTGTTATTTCTGCTTTGTTCTGCTACCCATTGCTTAGTTTTTTTTTTCCCAAGATCGCCCTTGCACACTGGGTTACAACATGCATGACATCTGTCAATACGTTACATCGCCTTGGTCAATCCACTGCTAGATGCATGCCCATCACCCCCCCTCCCCTCCCGCTCACGGAGTCTCATTTGCGTGGGTTGTTTGACCATACTTCACCACGCTCGCCAGTCTTAGTCGGTTGATAAGGGTACGGGTGAGCCCCCAGGATCGATTCACATATCGATCGCCACTGACGTTAGCCGTGCATCGGCTCGTCCATTGTGCTCGCCTCTGCGCCGCCGCTGCACACCTGTGCGCACCTATTTCAATCGTCTTGGAGATCCGTGTATCGATCCGCACACCTACGATTAGCACGGTTGGCTAAAGTTGTTCAGCGTACGGTGCGAAAGAAGTTCAACATACAATACATATATTCATCCATATAAAGTGTATTATTGCAGACCGTATAACTTCGTGAATAACAACAACAACAACACGAAAAGTAAAATACTCATCATCAGCCATGGTCTATCCACTGCTGGACAAAAAGCCTCATCCCCAACTCTCACACAGTCCTCGCAATGCAACAGCAGCAACAACGGAAATCCACTCCCCTCTACACGCGATCGGAATTTATTTTCATCGCTCCATCTCCACGGTGCGGAACGTCCCTGTGCTCTGCCTCCTTTGGCTGCGGCTCCGTCACCAGTCTCGACCACCCGGCGAGAATCGCCTCCCGTCCTCACCCCACAAATTTGGACTTGGCATGTATCTCTCTCTCCGTGGTCGCGTGGATTTTTTTCCCGTATTGATATTTGGAATGAACGTGCGTTCGGAATTCGGAGTTTTTGGCTGCCCTGAATTTCCACGCGATAAGCCACTTCGTTGAGCTATCACTCGTAGCCAGGTCGCTTCTGAGAAACAGTCGTAACGGCTCAGCGGGGCCTTACCTGGTCAAATAAAATAAAAACATCGTTGAGTTTAGTTGATGCCGTGGGAGTTCGAGGAGGCTGCTATACCCTGGCTCACCAGGAGAAGGCAGTGTGCAGCGAGTGGATGACGTGGGGTAGGGGGTCGGCGGGATCGAGCGTTGCCCCGTCGCACGCGTGTGTTTTCTCTGGTTTCCTCCCACGTGTAGAAGAAGAAGAATAATAATAAACATCGGTAATAATAAGGCTCATCATTAATCGGCCGAAAACGTCTTTGTTAATAAAAAAAAAACAATGTGGCGACAGGACGGTCCTGAAAAGAGTCTTACGACGCGGTGTTGCTCGCCTGGATAAATGAATAAACACTGATAATAACAACAGCGATACTAATTAAGGTAAAACTGTTAACAAGTGTGGGTCAAATGGGACTTGTTTGACCCGTGGCGCAACGGATAGCGTGCCGCGCTACTCACCAGATTACGATCCTCCGCTCACGGCCAACACCGGTAACAATTATCCGAATCGGTCCTGGGCGTCGCCTAGGTCGACTCGGCCTCAAACGAGCACCTGATGCGTGTGTCTAAAAAAAACATCGTCACTGGGGAGACAAAGGCGACCGAGGCGTGGTGTTGGCCATCCCACCCCTCTCGTGTGCCGCAGTTCCGAACTTCACGGGTGCTGCTACTCGATAACAGCACTTTGCCCCAAACAGTCTGGTTAAGGCTGTACCGGCGCAGCTTTGTCTTTGTCTGAGCATGCTTCACCACGCGCGTGTGCAGACGACGATCTGCAAGCTGGAGTGGCCACGTGGCCTTCTTTAGCCGAGTGGTCGTCTGTGATTGCAGAGACTCTGCTCCGCCGACTTTTGGATGCGTTCCATTTACAAGGCAGAGCGGGTAGGGGCTGCGGTGTCTGTGTGTCTGTGTGTGTCTGTGTGTGTGTCTGTGTGTGTGTCTTTGTGTGTGTCTGTGTGTGTGTCTGTGTGTGTGTCTGTGTGGGGAGCGGTGGTGTAGCGGTTAGCGCTACGCTGCGCTATGAACCTGGCGACCCGGGTTCGATTGCCGCTCACGGCCAACACCCGGTGACGATTATCTAAATCGGTCCTGGGCCTCCCCTAGGTCGACTCAGCCTCAAATGAGTGTCTGGTGCGGTGTGTAAACATCGCCACTGGGGAGACAAAGGCGGCCGGACGTGGTGTTGGCCACCGACCCCCTCGTGAGCCGTGCCGGCCTTCATAGGTGCTCGCTAACAGCACTTGCCCCTACAGTCTGTTAAGGCTATACGGAGGATCTTTGTCTTTGTATGATCAAATGCGGGGCTTATTCATTGTAATAATTATATTGTCTGCGGTATAGTAATTACGCAGTATTAGATAATGACGATATAAATAGTTGATATTATGTACATTATTACACGTCTCCGTGGTTCTACATGTGTACGCGTATCTACGGCATTACGTAACGCTTCGTATGATGACACTGTGTTATAACGTATCATCTACGCATCCCTTTGTGAGCTCTCCACTGTTGGATGAAGGCCTACTCTCGTTGGCCCAACGTTGCACCAACGTTGAGGGCAACGTTGGCTTGTGTACTACAGTCGGCGGATGATGTTCAAGTACAATATTATACCTAGAAGGGCTAAGGACTAAACGTTCTAAAGTGTGCCCTTAATGAAGGCGCGGAGTTTCACATCGCTCGCTGCTCCGAGACTCGCGATAAACAACAAAGACAAAGATCCCCCCTATAGCCTTAACAGACTGTTGGGGCAAGGGCTGTTAGCGAGCAACCTAAGAATGCCGGCGCGGGACACGAGTGGATTGCGATGTTTACACACCGCACCATCTACTTATTTGAGGCTGAGTCGACCTAGGAGAGGCCGCGGATCGGTTGGCCGTGGCGTGGTGGTTAGCGCTACGCTGCGCTACGAACAAGGTCACCCGAGTTCGATTCCCGCTCGCGGCCATCAACACCAAGTGGCGATTATCTGAACCGGTCCGGTGTCTTCCCCTCGGTCAACTCAGCCTCAAATGAGCACCTGGTGCGGTGTGTAGTCATCAGGGCGTGGTTCTGGCCACCCACACACCAGCGCTTGCTGTGCCGGCCTTCATGGATGCTCGCTAAGATACTTGCCCCAACAGTCTGTTAATACTATACGGGGGATCTTTATATTTCTTATAATATTTACACACATGTGTGTGTAAGTATATATACCTGTATGCGTGTGTGTGGGGAGCGTTTGGTGTAGCGGTTCGCGTGCTGCGCTACAAACCCGGCCATCCGTGTTCGATTCCCACTACCGATCAATAACGGAATTTTTAACCCGGTCATGGCCCCCCCCCCCCTAGGTCGACTCAGCTTTAACCGAATAACAATTATAAGTATATTAATACATCGCCTTTGAACTAGAAGCGCTGTATAAAATGACGAAACTAACACAAATATTAGAATAATAATGCTAAAAGCCATTTTTGGAATTAGCTACTAGTTGAATAAACGGAAGTGCATAAATACTGCGTGTACATTTCATATTAATGTATATGTACATACACATATATATACTTGTTTCTAAAATATATTTCAAATATATGTATATATACAAATATGTTACACATATATATAAAACATTTCACACAGGCGGCATTCTGGGAGTTAAGCATTTAAACGGTAAAAAAAAAAACTTGTATTGGTTTTAGGTTGAGGTGTAGAATGTGTGACGGTGACCCGTCCATGCATTGACTTTGTCATTTATATTCTTTACAACGACGCTGATGATTACGTTGCGTTACCCAAGCGAGCCCCCCCCGCCCGAGTCTGCTGATGAGAAACTGAATATCGAAACCGGTGCGGAGTTTTCCCTGCATCGGACCCAATGCAGCTGAAAATAGAATACTCTCACAGAAGGCTCCGTGTTTGTCTGATGGAACGTGTCTACATAAATACTTTAATTCTATGCATTTGTTCATTTGTGGAGGGACAGACAAGTGAACGAAGCATATTAGTTGTCTGCGCTTGTACCGTATTCTATTTACAACGGAATTATCCAAGCTTCTTAACACATGAACCCTCGAAAAAAATGAAACCCCCCCCGTAACCTTGAGAACCATCTGGCGCCTCCGATAATAACGATCACAGTTGGCGAGGTACGGTGAGAAAAAAATCCCAACTACATGCATACCTGTATTGGGACTTTCCTTAAAAATAAAGACAAATATAAACATTATTATTGCTATTGTTGCCGTTTAGAAATACGAACATTATCCCTTTCTTTTTTCTTCCTGGTGACGACCGCTTGTGTTGCGATCGAAACGTCGTAGCTTTTGTTTGTTATTTTCTTTGAACCTATCTACGTGACTTTACCGAAAGACCCAACGAATATTCTATTGTAAAGCACATCCCCCATCCCGTGTCGCCTACCTGCTCACGGCTCGGCGTATTTCAATGAGGTTCTTAATTAGCAAACTTCGATTTAAAGCTTTCGTGACTGCAGGGATTCATCTTCTTGGTTCTTTCGGTAAAGTCACGTAGAAAGAAAATAATAATAAAAAATATATATAATAAAATAATTCTCACGACGTTTCGGCCACAACGCAAGCTCCAAGCCTGGGGTGTGTCATTCAGACTCTGTCGTCTCGACAGACCAGTTCTTCACCTGAGGACGGCTGCTTGCGTTGTGGCTGAAACGTCGTTAGAATTATTTTATTATGCTTTATTTTATTATTTTATTATTTCCATTCTACGTGACTTTACCGAAAGAACCAAGAAGAATTATCAAACTGTCGTGGAAGTCGCAACTCCATCCGCTGGAGGCGAACCACTCAGCTCGCTGAGCAACACAGCACGCAGTCAATGGCGAGATCAAAACTTGCTGCCACTACCTCTGCGGGTGAAACCAAACATGCGATTGTTAATGAATGCATCTCGAGTCGAGGCTCCAACTTCAAGCTGACACTCGGAAGTTGTAGCCTCGTTCGATATTTTTGCGATCGATTTTCAGGTTTCGTATTGCCCCTTAAACTAACAAAAAACAACACGTTGTATTTAATCTTGATTTGAAGCTTTCGTTACTGCAGGAATCCATACTCGTCGGTTCAATCGGTAAAGTCACCTTAAGACGGTCGCTTGTGTTGCGATCGAAACGTCGTGATCTATTAAAGTTCTATCTACGTGACTTTACCGAAAGAACCAAAGAGTATCGTTGTATTTAGTTTTTGGCGGTCCGTGTGTGAACATGATATTTGGGTTGCGATATCAACTTCAATTGTTCTGTTTGAGAACCTGAATAGAACAGAGGACAGGTCACCCGCTCATGATCGTACGTCGATGAAAAGTAAGGCTCTTCGTTCATTCGTTTGAAAAGTACGGATCTTCATTCATTCATTCTAAAAGTACAGCTCTTCATTCATTTATTTGAGTTGCGGACTGGGGCTGGGAGGTGAGGTGCAGTTTTGTATCGATCCTCGTAAGCTTCGATAAACGCATCGAATCGCGCGCGTGCAAGAACGTCACGCGGTTTGCTTCCCGTCAATGTGCTCACACCTGTCAACCACTTATCAGTGCCCTATACCTCATTATAATTCAGATCTTATTGGTCACCACGTGCCCTTATAAATCTCAAAGTTCATCCGACAAAGTCCCACCACAAGGGCGAAACACAAACAAATAGACAATTTTTTTGTGTGTTCCCGTGTTGTAACGGCTGTTGCGCCGTATGAACCTGACAACTCATTTTACCTGTACACGAATACGGGGTAAACCGTATGGGTTGACAGGTATGATACTAAACACTACTCTACACTACTCCATACGTCTACCCCTGATCAGTGCCCTACCTTATCACAGACCAATTCAGACCTCATTGCTCACCCCCGTGTCCCTTGTAAATCTGAACGTTCATCCTACAACGTATTTGGACCATCTTGTCTTTTGGAATTTTCCTCAATTGATACAGTAAATCTGGCTGTGACGGTCCCACCTGATGACGGAGACTTGTGTTGCCTCCGAAACGTCGTGATTTATTATTTTATTTCTATTATAACTTTTATTAATTTTATTTTTTACCTACGTGACTTTACCTAAGAAACCTAAGAGTATGAATCCTACAACGTCCCATCACAAGGGAGAAACACAAAGACAAAAATAAATTATTGCCCGTATTGAAACGGCTGTGCACCGCATGGACCTGAAAAAAAATCTATTTCCCTGTACAATAAATACGGGGTTGAGCCGTATGGGTTGACAGGTATGTATATCCTGTGTCTAAAAGTACAATGCGTTCACCTGACACCTCCCCCCCACCCTCGTCATACAGCCACCGCTAGAGGCCGCTACAATAATCGATAACACTGGTCAACAAAAAAAAAACATTTTTTTCTGGCCTGGACTTTTGCAGCTGTTTTAGACTAATTTCAGGGTGCTGATTCCAAATCTGACCTCAGATTTGCTCTATCACATCTCATTTTTATGCAATCGGCATACCCCATTTTCATTGATTTTACCCCAAATTAACTCTGTCACTTATGATTGCAAGTTGTTGGGAGTCAGTGACTGCTTAAGTGTTAAAATATGGTGCTGTATTTTTAGGATAGTGTGTTTATAATATAATTTTATGTAGATATCCACATTTATTTAATATTTTTCTTCTGCAGTTTTTATTGAAAATGCAATATTTGATATCTCAAAACCTGATGTGATAGACAAAAACTGATGGCAGATTTGGAATCAGCACCCCAAAATTACATTAAAACCGTTGGAATACCTTGTGCCAGAAAAAGTGTGTTGACCAGTGTAATTATCTACTGCCCTGGGTCTTCGTGCTTGGCTTTGTCCCGGGAAGAGCTATCTCTCTCTCGCGCGCACGTGATTTGTGAGTCACGTGCCGTTGTTGTGTTCCACACAACTGTCCGACGTTTCGCTGCAACAAGCACACACACACCGGGACAAACGCTCAACTCCCGTAAGACAGACGCAGAATGTTTATTTACGCTGGAAGAATCCGATGAGCTTTCAAGCTCTTTTTCGCAGATGTCTCGTAGGGGCGGGGAAGAACGTCACAACAACAAACACAGTACAACAAATCGCCCAAACATGTACGAACATAAACTAAACCATGCCCAACTACATCATGGGACCTCCTTTGCCAGTACCAAAATATACTAATAGGGTTTTTCCCCTTTTTCCTGGCAACAAAACTGACACCTTTTGAAAGGAATCATGCTTACATTAACCACAATACTTGCAGTCAAATGCAAACAAAAAACAATACTATGATAATTTATGCATTGTCTTTGAAAGGACCAATCCGTTTCAAAGACAATGCATAAATTATCATGGTATTGTTTTTTGTTTGCATTTGACTGCAAGTATTGTGGTTAATGTAAGCATGATTCCTTGCAAAAGGTGTCAGTTTTTGTTGCCAGAAAAAAGGGGAAAAACCCTATTCATATTCTTAGATTCTCACGACGTTTCGGCCACAACGCAAGCAGCCGTCCTCAGGTGAAAACCAGGTCCGTCGAGGCGACAGAGTCTGAATGAAACAGCATGAAACAGACTCTGTCGCCTCGACGGACCTGGTTTTCACCTGAGGACGGCTGCTTGCGTTGTGGCCGAAACGTCGTGAGAATTGTTTTATTATGTTTTATTTTTATTATTTTATTACTTCCCTTCTACGTGACTTTACCGAAAGAACCAAGAAGATGAATCCCTGCAGTCACGAAAGCTTTAAATCGAAATTCTTAGATTTTTTCGGTAAAGTCACGTAGGTAAAAAATAAAAATTTAAACTAAACCATGCCCATCCATCCAGGCAAATCCCACCGAGGTATTAACGTATTGTTCAGAAGCGATCTGGCTAACCGCGAATGATTGCTCAGCAAAGTGGCCCATCATTTGGACAACTATCGCACCAAAACGATCTCAGTAAACTCGGCGCATGAAGCGCGTTGCAGCGAAACGTCGGACATCGTCGTGCCGACACAACAGCAACGTCAGCACGCGGTACAAACCAGAGATCAACATCGGCGGGGAGGGAGGAAATAAAAAAAGTCTGATGGTTTGTAAAATTTGAAAAAACTCCACGTTTGTTGAATATTCTCACAAACAGAAGGGCCAATTTGGTAAAATATGTACGTCTCTTCACACGCGCGCGCGTACAGCCCATAGCAACATTGACCGGCTGAGCGAGTGCTGTTAGCGAGCACCTATTAAGGCCATCGGATCGACACACACGGTGGTTCTTATTATTCTTCTTCTTAGCCTGGGGTGCACGCAGCACCCACCACGTGGGGGTGCGAGATGCCCCCTTATGCGGGTACGAGACATGGGCCGAAATTTTTTCGAAGGTAAATCATCGATAGCGCAAATTAAGCGCGGGCAAGTAAGTACAACAACTGCTTTGTGTCACCAAAGCCCTATGTATTTATTAACATTGTGTGTACTGTGTGTGTGTACTGTGTGTGTGTACTGTGTGTGTATTGTGTGTGTACTCTGTGTGTGTACTGTGTATACTGTATGTGTGTACACTGTGTGTACTGTGTGTGTACTCTGTGTGTACTATGTGTACACTGTGTGTGTACTATGTGTGTGTACTGTGTGTGTGTACTGTGTGTGTACTCTGTGTGTACTCTGTGTCATGTGTATACTGTATGTGTGTACTATGTGTGTACTCTGTGTGTACTGTGTGTACTGTGTGTACTTTGTGTGTGTGTACTGTGTGTGTACTGTATGTGTACTGTGTGTACTCTGTGTGTACTGTGTGTCATGTGTATACCATGTGTGTGTACTCTGTGTGTACTGTGTGTACTCTGTGTGTACTGTGTGTACAGTGTGTACTGTATGTACTCTGTGTGTACTGTGTGTGTACTCTGTGTACTCTGTGTGTGTACTGTGTGTATTCTGTGTGTACTGTGTGTGTACTGTGTGTACTCTGTGTGTGTATTTTGTGTGTACTCTGTGTGTCTACTGTGTATACTGTATGTGTGTACACTGTGTGTACTGTGTGTGTACTCTGTGTGTACTATGTGTACACTGTGTGTGTACTCTGTGTGTGAGTACTGTGTGTGTACTGTGTGAGTACTGTGTGTGTACTCTGTGTGTACTGTGTGTGTACTCTGTGTGTACTGTGTGTATTCTGTGTGTACGCTACTAGGCAGGCAGTAGTCTCCTCCGTGTGGTTTCGCTTCCATTTTTTTGGAAAGCATCTACCGTATAGAGCGAGGTAAACCTATATGTGAGTGTGTGTATATATAGAAGCATATTTACATGACCGCGAAAACTATATGTACGGGAATCCGGGAAGGAAAACAGAGACTTCAGTTCCACAATGCTGTCAGCAAATTAAACAATTGGATGCAACTGGGAGGAGCGTTCTAAATGGAAAAAAAATTTGAGTAAATATCGCGGACTTTTCTGAAAACGGATGTGGCTAATATATGTAGTGAGATATATATGACTGTACTTGCAAAAGGCTCTCCAAACAAAACGTTATTATGATGTTTTAAGAAAGCGTGGAAGTACAACACCTTGTGTGTGGAACGTTGTGAGTGGCCGTGTGTAATATTTGCAACCCTCTATCGAACTCACCTACCCTGGCATCTCGAGGAATTGCAACAATTTCGTTGTGGCACCGTGTGCGGGTAAGAGATAGGCAGAGACAATAGACGCCTCCTTCACATATATATAGACACGGAGGTAAGCTGCCTGGCTGTCCACTTAACTCGTCAAAGGACTTCTCATGTCAGCCAGCCATCGGCCCCAACCCAACGGCCTTCATTCAGTCGCATTGCGTCAGGGCAGGCAAACTCGGCACTTGTGTCGGCATGCACGGCGTCTCGTCGCCAGGATCGGTGGAGATTCAGCGGACATGATGAAGATGACGACGATGGCGATGATGATGACGACGATGACGATGATGATCATGGCGATGATGATGATGATGATGACGATGATGATGACGACGATGACGATGATGATGGCGATGATGATGATGACGATGATGATCATGGCGATGATGATGATGACGATGGTGACGATGATGATGATGACGATGATGATGACGACGATGATGATGATGACGATGATGATGATGACGATGATGATGGCGATGATGGTGATGATGGCGATGATGATGATGACGATGATGGTGATGATGACGATGATGTCGATGATGATGACGACGATGATGACGACGATGATGATGATGATGATGACGACGACGATGATGATGACGATGATGATGACGATGATGATAATGACGATGATGATGGCGATGATGGCGATGATGACGATGATGATGATGACGATGATGACGATGATGTTGACGACGACGATGATGATGACGATGATGATGATGACGATGATGATAATGACGATGATGATGACGATGATGATGCACTTCCCACAAGTCCGTGGCGCTGAATGAGCTGTGCAAGGAATATGCGAGATTTTAAGCTTTCGTGACTGCAGGAATTACTCTTTGGTTCTTTCGTTAAAGTCAAGTACGTGAATGTGGTTCCCGATGCGGTGTATAAAAAAAAATGTCAGCGCTGAGGAGACAAAGGCGGCCGGGCGTGGTGCTGGCCAGTCACCCCCTCTCGTGTGCCCTGCCAGCCTTCATAGGTGCTGCTCGCTAACAGCACTGGCCCCAACACCCTGTTACGGGGGGGGGGGGGGGAGATGTTTGAATTTGTCTGTGATGCGGATATGTATATAGACACACGCACACTCCATATTGCGTGAATGCATTTGATAAAAAAAATATATATAACAGCGCAAAACTTAACCATTTTGCATTTCGTATTTCACACGTAAGCGGAAATGTACTAAACAAACTTTATTCATACGTACACATATAAATGTACACACGCACGACAACACGTGTCTGCCCTGAGTGTGTATTTAAATGCCAACGGACAATGATTATTCATGCATTGACTCTATGCGGCGCGCCCTGTAACTTTAGAATATATAAGATACTCTTAGTGCTTTCGGTAAAAGTCACGTAGGTAAAAAATTAAATTAAAATTAATAAAAATAAAACAATAAAAATCACGACGTTTCGGAGGCAACACAAGCTTCCGTCTTCAGGTGACCTGAAGACGGAAGCTTGTGTTTCATTTTTATTAATTTAAATTTCATTTTTTACCTACGTGACTTTACCGAAAGAACTAAGAGTATGAATCCTTGCAGTCACGAAAGCTTCAAATCTAGAATATATAAGATGGTTCATTGCGTTCATTATAACTTTGCCATTAATTGTAATATCCACGTTTACTTTTAAACGTGTTCATGTATATGTACATGGAATATATATAATGTATATAGAAACACGTGTGTCATCTCCCTTGCCACTGAGCTCATTTGCAACAGAAGCAAGGCTTAAATGTCGTCATCATCATCATCATAATAATCGTTTCAAGACATCGCAACACGACTGGCATCATCTTAATGAACATCGTTAACATTTAAATTAATCTGCCACACGCACCTAAATCGTCATCATATTCACCATTCGTTGTATTTTGTTTAACCAGGCGAGGACGTGTTTTAATCCCTTACAAGGGACACTTGGCTTGATATTCCTCGGGAAATTTCTACCTTCGTAATGAGGTTCCCATAGTGTAGATGCTTGCCCCGAGCTCTCATACTCTGATGGTGCATTGTCTTTGAGTTGTGCGCCTTTTGGCGTCATCTGGTCCAACCCATATGAGACTAGGCTCTAAGGAAAGCTGTCTCGGGTGTGGACCAATCAACTTCAAGGACAGTGCACATGATCAGAGTTATGTCTTTTGTTTGTATTATGACTGCAGGTATTGCGGTCTATACAAACATGACTCCTTGTAAAAAGGTGTCAGTTTTGTTGCCAGATAGAAGGGTAAAAAAACAATTATCGAATAGCTTACGTGTTCAATTTAGTCCATACGGTACATATATATATTTTTAAAAAATCACATTATTGAAGTTATTGCTCAACAGGAGTTTATCGAGTGCAACATCGAACCCGTGACTTATGCAAAATCCACTGAAGTTGTCATGGGGAATCTGGTGGTGAAAGGGCGTTGGCAGGGGGGCGGGAGGGGGGGTTGGAGAAATTTGGGAAAAGTCTCGACAGAGACGCTCCAGACATCGATCGCCGATCGACGTTTGCCTTGACCGGGCAATTGACGACGCAGTGCGCTGGCCACCGTGCCACGTGTCGCTCCCTCGTGTCACAGGCGCACTTGCATGTCGATGAATGACGATGACAATGACGACGATGACGTTAATAATGATGCACGCACGCGCGTATTCGCAAACGAACTACAGTATACAGACAGTACGCGCATGACCCGTTGCAAGACGGTGATGGAATTCGCTTTTGTCGATATTTGGAGCTCACATTAATGATAGGGTGGTGATGGTGGTGCAGTTGTGCAGTGCACTGCGCTATTAACCCCACCCCAAATGAATCCAATCAAACCTTAATATTTAATAATATCATAGAGGCAAGGACAAAATATCCACCGTGTAGCCTTAATAGACTGTTGGGGCAAGTGCTGTTAGCGAGCACCTACGAAGGCCGGCACGAGCACACGAGGGAGTGGGTGGCCAGCACCACGCCCGACCGCCTTTGTCTCCCCAGTGGCGATGTTTTGACACACCGCACCAGACACTCATTTTACTCATTTGAGGCTGAGTCGACCTAGGGGAGACCCCGGGACCTATTCAATCACCCGCATGAGATAAATGAGTCAGAGGGGAGGGGTCACAGACAATTGGCGGGGTATCTATAAATGGATCGCCCTGTGTATTGACGAGCGCAGGTGACGTTTACCTGCTCGAATCGAGAAACGTCGTGTGCTCTTTGTTGCTGGCCGCTGGACGTTTTGAGGCATTTTGGGTTTAAAAGGACCGCTCCTCCCGCCCCTCCCCACTATCAAACATTCACCCCGTGTTTATAACAAAGATCCCCCGTATAGCCTTAACAGACTATAGGGGCAAGTGCTGTGTAGCGAGCTTCACCTATGAAGGCCAGAACGGCACACGAGGGGGTGGGTGGCCAGCACCGCGCCCAGCCGCCTTTGTCTCCCTAGTGGCGATGTTTACACAACGCACCAGGTACAGTACTCATTTGAGGCTGAGTCGACCAAGCGGAGGCCCAGGACCGGTTCAGAAAATCGTTACAGATGCTGGCCGCGAGCGGGAATCGAACTCGGGTCGCCGGGTTCGTAACGCAGCGTGCTAACCGCTACACCACCGCTCCCTACTAACAAACACACAACAACAACAACCGCCATTCGCCACTAAGTGGCGGTGATGTCACCACGACGCTTGTGCCAGGCTAGGTGCACGTTGAGGTCACCACGCTGGGCAGTTCTGCGTAGTGAAAGGCGTGGGGGGGGAGTCAGGACTCGTTCAGATATCACTCGTTACTGATGTTAGCCGTGACCGGGGAATCGAACTCAGGTTAATGGAGCACTGCTAACCCCGATGTATGTTCTGTTATGTGTAAACAATTTCTGAGTGGCCTATATGTTTAAAATAACGTGTGCTGCTCATATACAGTATACATGCGGGCGTGTGTATATATATATAAAATCTTGTGCCAATGCGTGGATGAACTGCGCTCACCAATGCGCCACCGCTCCGCCCACGGCATGACATTTGCACAGCGCTGTATCATGGAATACACGCGGCACCTTTGGAGACACATCCCCGTCTCGCCGTACGCGCAGATGGAGCGGCTCGTCGTTGATTAAACGTCGGGATGTCGTTGCGGCGGCAGAGCGGTGGCGCAGCGGTTAGGGCAGGGGTCCCCAACACCCGGGCCGTGGACTGGTACCAGTCCGTGGCCTGTTAGGAGCCGGGCCGCACAGCACGAGGTGAGAGCGGTGAGTCCGTGTGTGTACACACTCTACACACCGCGTAGTGGTGAGCGGTGAGTCCGTGTGTGTACACACTCTACACACCGCATAGTGGTGAGCGGTGAGTCCGTGTGTGTACACACTCTACACACCGCATAGTGGTGAGCGGTGAGTCCGTGTGTGTACACACTCTACACACCGCATAGTGGTGAGCGGTGAGTCCGTGTGTGTACACTCTACACACCGCATAGTGGTGAGCGGTGAGTCCGTGTGTGTACACACTCTACACACCGCATAGTGGTGAGCGGTGAGTCCGTGTGTGTACACAATCTACACACCGCATCGTGGTGAGCGGTGAGTCCGTGTGTGTACACACTCTACACACCGCATAGTGGTGAGCGGTGAGTCCGTGTGTGTACACACTCTACACACCGCATAGTGGTGAGCGGTGAGTCCGTGTGTGTACACACTCTACACACCGCATAGTGGTGAGCGGTGAGTCCGTGCGTGTACACACTCTACACACCGCGTAGTGGTGAGCGGTGAATCCGTGTGTGTACACACTCTACACACCGCATCGTGGTGAGCGGTGAGTCCGTGTGTGTACACACTCTACACACCGCGTAGTGGTGAGCAGTGAGTCCGTGTGTGTACACACTCTACACACCGCATAGTGGTGAGCGGTGAGTCCGTGCGTGTACACACTCTACACACCGCGTAGTGGTGAGCGGTGAGTCCGTGTGTGTACACACTCTACACACCGCATAGTGGTGAGCGGTGAGTCCGTGCGTGTACACACTCTACACACCGCGTAGTGGTGAGCGGTGAGTCCAGTGTGTGTACACACTCTACACACCGCGTAGTGGTGAGCGGTGAGTCCGTGTGTGTACACACTCTACACACCGCATAGTGGTGAGCGGTGAGTCCGTGTGTGTACACACTCTACACACCGCATAGTGGTGAGCGGTGAGTCCGTGTGTGTACACACTCTACACACCGCATAGTGGTGAGCGGTGAGTCCGCGCGTGGCCCGCCCCCATTATTTTATTATTGACCACTTCCGTCCGTGCCTCTTTCCCGCACTGCGCACTCGTCTCAGTCACAGTGTTGGTGAGCCCACAAGCTGCTAACCCCTGGCCAAGATGAGAAAAAAACAAACGTCGCTGGAGAGCTTCTTTGAAAAGGGGGAAAGACCCAATGATGACCCCCCCTTGCCACCCCCGGTCCGTGAAATAATTGTCTTCCACGAAACCGATCCCTGGTGCCAAAAAGGTTGGGGACCGCTGGGTTAGGGCACCGAATTACAGGTAGTCCCCGACTTACGACGGAGATGCGTTACGACGACCCCATCGTAAGTCGAAAATATCGTAAGTCGAAAACGGCCTCGCCTACCCAGGAGTCTCAAAGAATGGTGATAATTTAGCAAAACAGAGCAATTTACAGTACCGTACTGTATAAACTATATGCGTACAGTACATCCCGGCAGCGTCCCAACGTCCAGCATCGTACCTCGTACGCTGCTGCGTTTGCCTGCCGCGCGAAACGTTAACTATTTTACAATTTTGTCGTATCGCTATCGCCATCGTAAGATCGAAATATCGTTAGTCGGACCGTCGTAAGTCGGGGACTATCTGGTCTTAGACTCCCCTTGCCAGCAGTTGACATCCGTGGCGAGTGGCATCCGAGGCCCCATCCAGCCTCCAGGACCCTTCCTACACCAACCCGCATTGACCAGCCAGGTGAAGTATGGCCAACGACTCCAGTGTGTGTGCGAGAGGGGAGGGTGGGGGGGGGACCATTCGTCCGACCGTGGCATTTGACAAAGGGGCTCTGAATAGTGCTGGGAGTTGCTGGCCGCTCGCAACAATTGTGAATATTTTTTTTCCTCTCTTCCGATGTATTATTTCCAGCCATCGTGATATTACTTGCAACGTTATTGAGCCCCCGTGTGTACTCGACTTACAAACAACCCACTCAATTATACCCCCCCCCCCGCCCCCTCGGGTTAGAGTTTCGGGGATTAGCGCCACGGTTAGTGGTTAAATCTGCAATTTAGAAAAGAGAGAGGGGGTGGGAGGGGGGGTTTACGCGTTAAAGGTTAGCATTACGATGCGATCTGAGTGTGTTCGTGGATAGGATTAACGTGAGCGCCAGCATGGTGATACGGTTATGTAATTAAGGCTAAGTCCGTTTACACTCCCCCCCTACACCCCCAAAATAAATAAACCTCAAGAGTATATATCGCGGATGAAAGTAACACCGGTGGGAGAGAGGGGGGACCGCACGACACGTATCCAAGCAGGGGGCTATAAAGTAAAGCCGTCCCTCGCTGTGAATTCGTGCCCTCCTTCCACGCGCTCTGCGGTAATGGCTGATGGTTCAATAGGGTAATGACTCTTAAAGACGTATCGTTAGTTTGTAAGGTGATTAGGAATACGACCGGCGTGCGGGGAGGGGGAGGTGGGGGTGGGAGAGGGTGGGGTGGTGGGGAGGGCATGGATGAAACGAATCAATCAGCTGGTGTGCAGTATCCCAGTGAATTGTTATTATTATTTGGCAGCACCGCGAGAATTGGCGGCGGCTTGGGGGAGGGGACGCGTTCATCCAGCAGCGGATAGACGTTTCGGGCATTGACCCTTATTCATAGCATATGAATAGAGACGGCAGGAGACAGACAGAGTGGATGCTAAGGTTTGGAGACTGCATTTGTATTTAGTTTTTTACAAATGTTTTCTGATGACCGGTATTTGTTATTGGTGTTTGAATATTTACAATAATAATGTTAACTACTGGATAACAGACAATCCCTCCTTCAATAATCATAAAGCATTGCCATACAAAATGAATTCAAATGAAAAGAACAATTATTAAATGTTGCTGGCATATTGTATTGTGGGAATATGACAAAAACATTTTAACAGGTACGCCTTCGTGACCAATATTAATCACAATACATTTTTTTTGGGTTAGATCGCGTAAGTATAAATATGTCTAAGCCCTCCACCACCCGACACGGCCAATAAATAAGGGATTTGTCACATAAACAAAACGCCAAATAGTTACTACTTCAGCCAACCGGCGTGTTGAAGAGTAAATTCACAACATTTACAATCTGAGTACTCAGATGTTGTTAGTTATAATAATAATAATGCAATAATAACACTCGAAGCTCTGTCCCGCCACGCCTTAAACAACAACAACAAGAGTCAACACATTCCTGCAGAGGGAGCTGGTAGGAACGTTGGGTTGCTCGGTCAATGGCCAGGGTCAACGGCGGCGTGGTGTATTCCGCAAATATGCCCTACTGTGAGGGCGGGCACAAGCCGGCGTGAGTAGGTTAAACGTTGAGTTTTATAAGGGCACCACGGGGTGACCAGCCCTCCCCACCCAGCCCAACCCTCCCCACCAAGCCCCTCCCCACCCTCCCCACCCAGCCCCTCCCCACCCTCCCCTTTCCACCCAGCCCCACTCCTCCCATTTTTGGATACACGACGGACGGACGGACACAATAATCCCCTGTGGGCTGGTGGAACCAGGTGGTTCCTACCAGTATAACTTTATCGTTCCATCAACCGATGTGCTTTCTGAACGAATATTTTCCAGCAGCATTTGTGTTCCAATCGGCGAGCCTTAGCAGGGGGGAGCTTCTACTTGAATGCGTCTCATCAGCAGCGCGTGGACTCTGGGCACAGCTGCTTGCCCTGGGCTCAGAGGTATCTATATAGAAAAACAGAGTAAAAGGGAAAGACTCTGACCGCGTAGTCCCTTACGAGGCTGCTGGGGCAAGTGCTGTCAGCGAGCAGCTGCGAAGGCGGCCACGGCGCACGAGGTAGTGGAGACTCGCTCGCCTTTGTCTCCCCATTGCAGATGTCTACGCTCCGAACCAGCTGGGCTACCCACACGAAACCGAGGCGGCTCAGAGGAGGCCGAGGGCAGGCTGAGACATTGCCACTCGCCGCCGACGTTTGCCGTGACCGCAAATCGAACCCAGATTGCCCCGGTTTCGTGCGGCAGCGCGCTAATCATTACGCCACCGCTCTCCCCGCGCGTGTATTAATATCCACACATACAAAGATCCCCCGTATAGCCTCGGCAGAGTGTTGGGGCAAGGTCGGTACGGTACACGAGAGGGTGGGAGGCCGGCACCAATGCCCAGCTGCCTTTGTCTCCTAAACGCAATTGAACTCGGGCGTTTAATGTAAAGCAAAGAATATAGCCTGAACAGACTGTTGGGGCAAGTGCTGTGAGCGAGTAGCACCTATGAAGGCCAGCACGGCACACGAGGGGGTGGGTGGCCAGCACCACGCCCGGCCGCCTTTGTCTCCCCAGTGGCGATGTTTACACACCGCGCCAGGGTCTCATTTGATGCCGAGTCGACGTAGGGGAGTCCCAGGACCGGTTAAAATAATCGTTACTGGTGTTGGCCATGAGCGGGAATCGAACCCGGGTAGCCGGGTTCGTAGTGCAGCGCGGTTTAATGAGATATACACGGACACACGCACACAGTTGTACTGTTAAATCCTAGGCATGATCCATGTTCCAAAATAATGTGAATAAAAAACATAACCACCACCATCATTATCATCATTCGCTTCTATATGTAACACGCATTTGATGAGACGTATTTTAAATGTATAGCTTGGCCGCCGATTCGAGTATAGCCGTTACACACAAGCGCTAAGACGACATAAGACTATATAAATCGCATTCTATTTCTTTCAAATAAAACAAGTGTTCGTAACATTCACCGCTTCACAAAATGCTGAACGAAATGAGTCCATGCAGATAGTATACACTGTCTGACCGTAATGGTGAAGTATAGTCAAACGATCCCCCCCCCAACTCCCCGCCTCGCGACTGACACGTGCATAGGGCAGTCCTTAATCCAGCAGTGGATTGCGAAACGGCTGTGACATTAATGTGTTTGTTATGTACGTATGTTGATAACAAACACATTAATGTACGTATGTTGATCTTCTTTCGCACCGTACGTAGTCAACCGCGTTCATCGGAGGTGCGGGGGAAGGACAAAAAAATAAACACAAGAAGTAGTTTTAAAGAAATTAGTTTTCAATCGAGATGATGATTTAAAAGCGCGTATCTCCCTGTGGCTTCCTAGCATCGGAAGCAAGAGCGTTCCAGACGGTCGCAGAAGCGCATCTGCAAGCGCGCGATGCTGGGACCGTCCTTTGTGCGATGGTCATATTTTAAAATTATATTTTAAGAAGATAAATCTATGGCGTGTTATCTTTATTAATGTGTGTCAGTCTCTTTTGGTAATCGCTGATTTTAATAAGCGACGAAGACAATTGAAGTGTGAATTCGAATGCATCGTTTGACAATGCAAAGTGATGCATTTATAAACACCCCAAATAAAATAATTGGTAGAAATTACAACCGAAATGTATTTTTTTTTAAAGCTTTCGTGACTGCAGGGATTCATATTCTTGGTTCTTTCGGTAAAGTCACGTAGAAGGGAAATAATAAAATAATACAAATATAAAACAATAAAAATTCTCACGACGTTTCGACTGCAACACAAGCAATCATCATCAGGTGTGAAATCCACAGCATGAAATTTTTAAATCCACAGCAAGAAAATTTGAAATTTTCTTGCTGTGGATTTCACACCTGATGACGATTGCTTGTGTTGCAGTCGAAACGTCGTGAGAATTTTTATTGTTTTATATTAGTATTATTTTATTGTTTCCCTTCTACGTGACTTACCGAAAGAACCAAGAATATGAATCCCTGCAGCCACGAAAGCTTTAAATCGAAATGTACATGTTAACTTAAAAGCGTCTCTCTCTCTCTACGTCTCAAACACAAATCTCGAATACGCTCGTGGAAGCGTTTTGCCGCTGTCCGTGAAACTTACAGTCGACACGCGCTTTAAACACATATCTTACAATTAACAGATTAAATAAAAAAAACTAATTAAGTTAAACAAAATATCTAAGTTGCCAGTAGGTTAAACAATCGTGATACTTACCGACAAATCGTTAGCACACTGGGTCTTGTGATCAGTCCAGAAGTTGCCAATTGGATTACGATCTGTCTGTCCTGTCCATACGTACGGCTGCTGGATGACGCCCTTCTTTTCCCCACAGCCACCGCAGTAACATTTTAACGTAACAACCGGGTCGCTGAACCTTCCCCCTAGGTCGACTCGGCCTCAAACGCGTCGCTGATGCGATGTGTGCGCGTGTGCGCGGTGCCAGCCACTGAACCGCGTGGGTGCTACTCGCCAACAGCGCTTGCCCCAACGTTCCGTTGAGGCTAAACAGGTGGGAAAGCCTTTGTATTTGTGTGCGTGTGAGCATCAGTACGGGGAGTGTGTCTGTCTGTGGGTTGCGGTAGTGTAGCAGTTAGCGCGCTGCGCTACGAACCTGGCGAACCCGGGTTCAATTCCCGCTCACGGCCGACACCCAGTGACGATTATTTGAACCGGTCCTGGGCCTCTCCTAGGTCGACTCAGCCTCAAATGAGTACCTGGTGCGATGTATAAACATTGCGACTGGGAAGACAAAGGCGGCCGGGCGTAGTGTTGGCCACCCCACCCCCCTCGTGTGCCGTGCCGGCCTTAATAGGCGCTCGCTCACAGCACTTGCCCCTACAGTCTGTTAAGGCTATACGGGGGATCTTTGTCTTTTCGGGGATGGGGAGACAATGGCGATCGGGCGTGCTTCTAACAGTAACGACGACCCTCTCGCGGTGTCGCCGTGCCGGCTGGCAAAGGTGCCGCTCGCTTCTCGCCTGCGGGACTTGAACCTCGCACCCCCCCTCCCCTGCACCACCACCGTCACCACCGACCTCTCCCGCAGTGAGTCGGGTGGACGAGAGAGTGGGAGGTCACACGGAGGGGCTCTCAGCTCTTTGTCTCGCTTTGTGCGGTCCGCGTGTGGTCTCTGCGCGTGTCGACACAGCGAGAGGGGGTTTCCCCGTCTGTGCCATTGAAGGTCGCACACACGCACACAATCGCCGTGGCCACAATCAATGCCCTCCCCACGCGCATTTTTTTTTTTTGGGACTCGACTTGTGACCCCCATTGAGTTCCGTTCTCCCTGAATTGCGGAGGCGTGCGGGAGATTTTTTTTGTTGTTGTTGTTATTGAGGGCCCGTGTCAAATGGCCTTCGGTCTAAACAAATAGTAAACATCTTCTTGGTTCTTTCGGTAAAGTCACGTAGAATGGAAATAATAAAATAATAAAAATAAAACATAATAAAATATTATTATGTTTTTAAAACATAATAAAATAAAACATAATAAAATATTATAATGTTTTATTATTATTATTTTATTATTTCCATTCTGCGTAATAAAATAATAAAAATAAAACATAATAAAATATTATGTTTTAAAAACATAATAAAATATTATTATGTTTTATTTTTATTATTTTATTATTTCCATTCTACGTGACTTTACCGAAAGAACCAAGAAGATGAATCCCTGCAGTCACGAAAGTTTTAAATCGAAATTTAAACAGTAAACACTCATGGCTGGGGAGGGGGGAGGCGATGGGGGAGGTGGGTGGCAATGTGACGGACAGGGGGATGTTGATTCGTCGATTAGCGGATGCTCTACAATCGAACTTGTCGTCTCAACGACGGAGCCGCTCGTTAAGTGAATTTGGTCGTTAAGCGAGTTTCGGAAATGCACGCGAAAGGATTAATTCGTTCCAGCACCATCGAAAGTTACTCCCTTTTCACCCAAAAACGCACCTTGTACAATGTTAACAATGGATATGAATGCATAAAGATACTGACAACGTTATAAACACATACTATTACGAAGAAACATGGTTAATCAATGCATTAATGAATATTTCCTGTACCTACAACAGCCAGTCGTTAAGAGGGGAATGTTCGGGATGCGAATACATTGGGCTCTATGGAGGTTCTACACTACTATACACTACACTATACACTACATACACTACACTATACACTACTATACACTACACTACTATACACTACACTATACACTACTATACACTACACTATACACTACATACACTACACTATACGCTACTATACACTACACTATACACTACATTACTATACACTACACTATACTACTATACACTACTATACACTACACTACTATACACTACACTATACACTACTATACACTACACTATACACTACTATACACTACACGACTATACACTACACTACTATACACTACACTACTATACACTACACTATCATACACTACACTATACACTACTATACACTACACTACTATACACTACACTATACGCTACTATACACTACACTATACACTACATTACTATACACTACACTATACACTACACTACTATACACTACTATGCACTACACTATATACTACTATGCACTACACTATACACTACTATACACTACACGACTATACACGACTATACACTACACTACTATACACTCCACTACAATACACTACACACTACACTACTATACACTACACATTGGACTCCATGGAACCCAATGTTTAGTGTATAGTCAGCGATTAGTCGTTAACAGGGTTGGTCGTACGAGGGATTCTATAGCACAGGTGCCGCGGTGGCTAGGAGATGTTAACTACCTCGCCTGGTATGCAGGGTGCGTGGGTTCGATCCCGACCCTGACGCCTGCTGTATATTTGGAGTATGTGTGTATCTCTCATCATCATCACGGTGGCTAGGAGATGTTAACTACCTCGCCTGGTATGAAGGAGTGCGTGGGTTCGATCACGACCCTTACGCCTGCTGCTGTGTATTTGGAGTCGGCGTGTGTCTCTCTCCCCGTGGTCGCGTGGATTTTTCTCCGGGTTCCCCTCCGTTTTTCCCTCCGAGTTTAGAATCTACACGCGTTTGGTATACACAGTATGTAGCAGTGGCGGCTCCTGCAAAATCTCTCAGGGGGGGCAAATGTCTGGATGATTGATAAGGGTAAGGTCCACCCATGCAATGGATAAATTAACAGCTTAAGCATGTAAAGGCAACTTCACTTCTTTAATATTAATGAAAAATAAAGTGACTCTTACAATACATCTTGTTTGTTTCTATACTCACTATTAAAACAAACCACTCAAGTTTCTTTTATTAAAGATTCCACTAGGTGGCGACAAATTATATTGTTGGATGAAACGTGCTTACGTATGATGACGTAAGCACGTATGATGACGTAAGCACGTATGATGACGTAAGCACGTTAGGGCTTGCCCTCTCGGAAGCCATAGAGAATGCATTGCAGCGCCCCCGTTCGAAAAAAAAACATCTTTGAATGTAAGTCTATGGGGCCACTCGGGGCGATTCTCAGCCGGAGTGAAATCGCCCAAAAAGAGGCGGTACTCCACAGAACGTGACATGACGCTGATTGGACTATATCCAGAGGCTGACAGTGACGGCTAGCGTGACTCTGTGGTTGAATGACATTGGTGGTGCGTCGCCCAATCGCCCTAATGAAGAAACCGCCCCTGGTATGTAGCTACTGCTATATATGTCCACGCGATAAGCCACTTCGTTGAGCTATCATTCGTGATAGTCAGGTCGCTTCTGAAAAAAGATCTGTATAGCTCAGTGGGCCTTAACTGGTAAAATAAAAGATAAGTATCTTCTTGGTTCTTTCGGTAAAGTCACGTAGAAGGGAAGTAAAAAAATATTTTATTATGTTTTATTATTTATATTATTTTATTACTTCCCTTCTACGTGACTTTACCGAAAGAACCAAGAAGATGAATCCCTGCAGTCACGAAAGCTTTAAATCGAAAAAAATAAGTAGTTTATATGTATTTATTTATTTACACATTCTTTGGTGGATCGGTGGCGCAGTGGTTCGCGTGCTACGCAAAGAACCCGGCCAGCCGAGTTTGATTCCCGGCAACGGTGTGAGTGAAATCCGAACCGGTCGTGGGATTCTCCCACCCAGCACCGTCCCGACCATTCGTCAACCCGCATTGACCAGCGGGGTGAAGGATGATAACACCCCCCTCCCTCCACCGTGACCGACATAGCTTGGGGAGGTCAGACGCTGTCTTTCCGACAGACCTGTTCTTCATCTGAGGACGGCTGCTTGCGTTGTGGCCGAAACGTCGTGAGAATTATTTTATTATGTTTTATTTTTATTATTTTATTATTTCCATTCTGCGTGACTTTACCGAAAGAACCAAGAAGATTATTATTTCAGTTTAAAGACTATTTCACTCGATCCCAAGTGTGCGATTGCATATGTAGCGAGTCAACATTATTCCGCGAATGTTGTTAATGTTTCATGACTGCTTCCTACTGCGAAATAAATGCATTCGAATCATATACGCAGCTTGTAGATTTTTAAATATGATGTTTCGCGGCTAAAATATATTCTAAGTTGGCTTAGGCCCCCAACGTAGGAACGACACTCCGGCGGTCGAGACTAAGGACGGATTGGCAGCCAATGGAGGGAGCGCGCCTGACAACCGTCCCCCGCGGAGATGGAGCGACACTGATCAACTCGTGTGCATGTGTTGGGGTTGATTGCAGGCGAGCAGGCTACGGAGGCTGGGTCAGGTAGCCCGCATGCCCAGCCACCGTATGCCCAGCCACCTTCTGTTTGGCCGGACAGAGCAGGGCTAAATCGGCGCGGTACGGACGAGAGGGGAGATGGAGCTGTTGTTGGTACAGGAGGACGTGGAGCTGAGAGGGCTTGCCGATGACCGGTACCAGCGGTGTTACAATCGGCCACTGTGGAGGAGGTTCGTGAAGGACGCTGCTACTGGGCAGTTGGAGGCAATCGCCCCTCTAGTAATAACGGAGGGCTAAGAAGCGACGCTCACAACAACGAGCGGAGCGCCGGGTGGATAAAACGCGGTGAATCGGCACAGTAGGGAACCACGGGTGGTTTGCATCTGCCATCTCAGTCAACCCACAGCACCTGGGTCCGACCCGTGACCTCCTGCAAGCGGCGAGCCTTCGACACTTCAGGTGGCCCCATAAAAGTGCACGTAGCCTGGCACAAGCGCTGCGGTAACGTCACCGCCACTTCGTGGCGAATGGAGGTTGTTGTTGTTGTTGTTGCTGTTGCAGCATATCGGGAGATTACGACTCATTTGCGGTGGATTTTAATCGGGCAGTGGATTAATCATGGGTGATTCCAACAATAATAATGGCGTGGGCTAATTGTCAATAATAACAAAACCCCAAAAAAACATTGGGCTTCGCTTTGCTCTCAGAGTCTGAAGAAGGGCGAGTTTTCAGGGAGGGGGGATATCATGCGTCGTCTTCATCGGTCGACATCGTTCAGCATCGGAAAGGGTCCGAACGCGAGAGCTCATGTCGCCACCTGCCGGAGACATCGGCGAACATTTTCACGTTGCACCAATTCATCACCACCACCATCAATCTGATCAACCAGGCAGCTGTGATCCTCCACTGCTGGATGAGATAGAGCGATGCGATGGGCTGGATGGATTCACGTTGCACCAATTCATCACCACCACCAATCAGATCCATCAGGCAGCCGTGATCGTTCCACTGCTGAATGAGATGGAGCGAGCACATCGGCTAGATGGATTCACGTTGCACCAATTCACCACCACCAGCAATCAGATCCATCAGGCAGCCGTGATCGTTCCACTGCTGGATGAGATGGAGCGAGGACATTGGCTGGATGGATTTAACGTTTCATCAATTCATCATCATCACCACCAATCAGGTCCATCAGGCAGCCGTGATCGTCCCACTGCTGGATGAGATGGAGCGAGGACATCGGCTGGATGGATTTAACGTTTCATCAATTAATCACACGTAAGCTCTCGGTGCCAACATTGGTTCTCACCTGCTGTTTACAGCCCTGAGTGGAAATTCCACATTCATATCGCGGGCAAGTATATCCATAGGACAACCGCTCCACAAAGTGGTACCGATTTTATAGACACAAGGAGGGTATGATGGGCTGAGTCAACCAGGTGAGTTATAGTTTATTTACTTGCTATGCAACGACTTGTTATTTGCATTATTGCGTGGTATTTTTTCTAATTACCATAATATTTACTGTACGTTGCACATTCTCATTACCATACTAACATTTAAACAGCGGTTATATTCATATTTCAAAAGTCACACTTATCCCATGTGGTAAATCCAAACATTTCTCGACCTCACGCCGCTTATCAACTGTAGCAAATCCTAACACGCGTGTGGCAGTATTCCGCGCTCCGATTGGCCGAGCGCCTCCGACCAATGACGTCGCTCGTCTCTCGACCAACATGGCTGCGCCCAGTGGGAGCGTGGCTGCACGTGGGCTGCGTGGGATCGCTTAGTCGAGACGGAGATTCGAGCAGAGAAGGCGAAATAGCGACAGCGACTGAACCATGATGAATCGTAGAGGCGGGGGAGGAAGAGGAGGGAGGGGAGGAGGAAGAGGAGGGAGGGGAGGAGGTAGAGGAGGAGGAGGAGGTGGAAGAGGTAGAGGAGGTGGAAGAGGAGGTGGAGGATTAAGAGGACACAGGAAGGAGGAGGACAACCTGAGGCGGCTGCGAGTTTCTGTGGAGAAGTTCGCGAGGGGCGCAGACGGAGACTTGAAAGAAAGCGAGGGCTCGGACTTTCGGGGTCCCTCCAGGGGGCTCTCGAGGGGTACCTCCCGTGGGGGTACCTCCCGTGATGACTCGAGGGGTCCCTCCCAGGGTCTCGCGAGGGATCTTGCTCAAGGTCCACAACGGGGTCTCTCTCGGAGGACTTCAAGGGGCGGTTCCTCCATGGGGGGCTACACACGGGGCGCTTTCAGTGGTCTCCACAAGGATCCACCACGGAGCGACTCCGGGGACCCCTCGCGGGATCTCCCAAAGGGTCCCGGCGACGCCGACGCCGGCGGTGTCCCCCACGGGCCCTGCGGGGGTCGCCTCTCTCGGGGTCCCGCTCAGGGACCCTCGCGCAAGGAGAGACGCAGGCGGGAGCGGGCGCTGAAGAAGAGCAAGCGGCAGGAGCACTTCGCCAAGTTCCAGCGGCATCGCCCTGGCGGCGGTGGCGGCGATAAAAACAAGGGAGGTGGTGGAGGTGGAGGAGGTGGTGGTGGTGGAGGAGGTGGTGGTGGTGGTGGAGGAGGTGGTGGTGGTGGAGGAGGTGGTGGTGGAGGAGGAGCAGCGGCGTCGGTAGCGAGCCGCAAGGCGCGGGGCAAGGGTCATCTCGCGAGGGCCGACGCCGAGTCGGAGGAGGGGAAGGAAGTCGTCGTCGGCAAGACGGCGACGCACGAGCGAGGGCTGCACGACGAGACGAGGGTTGGCAAAAGGAAGAGAATCTACGACGACGACGACGGCGACAGCAGCGGGGCCGAGGATAGCGAGGGCGATGTTGGCGACGAGGTGAGGGCGACGCGAGCCGGCGAGGTGAGGAGGATGGGTCTGATGGAGGCGAACCGAGCGGAGGAGAGGGAGATAAAGCGTCTGGAGAAGCTGCTCCACATGGACAAGAAGAAGAAGAGCAAGAGGAGGGGGGGAGAGTCGGAGGAGGAGGCGAGGCTTCCGCAGGCGTTCATGCTGGACGGCCTGGACTACATCCTGGACGCGGTGAGCGGGCGGAAGGCGCTCGCGTTTTACGAGGAGGACGATGAAGTGGTGATGCGAGCGCAGGAGGAGGTGAAGGAGCAGAGACCGCGGCGTCTCGAAGAGGTCGCGGGCAACAAGGTCGCGATTCCGGAACGGGAGCGACAGAAGGTGGCAGGGAGCGGCGATGAGGCGTCTTCCGAGGACGAGCTTGGGTTGTCGGATGATGAAGATGATGATGGAGATGATGATGAAGAGGATGATGAAGAGGAGGAGGAATTGTCGGGCGACGAGGAGGAGGGTGAGGGAGGAGGCGATCGGAGCGAAGAGGAGGAAGGAGGAGATGACGTGATTGATGATGAACTCGCAGGACAGGAGCAGCTGTCTGCTGTCGAAGATGTTAATGATGTAGATGATGACGATGTAGAAGATGATGATGACGATGTAAAAGAAGATGATGACGATGTAGAAGATGACGATGTAGAAGAAGATGATGACGATGTAGAAGATGACGATGTAGAAGATTATGATGGTGATGATGGTGACAGCGCCTCAAAGGATGATGCGTGTGAGAGCGGTGGTGATGAAAACGACCAACCCAGCGTGAGTTTAAGAACAACAAAAAGTGTAAATAAACAGCGGGGTGACGTGAAAACAGACTTAATTGTTCAGTTTAACACGTAGGCTTTCACATTTTTATTCCTGAAAGTTAAGTTATCGAGGTTTCATACTCTTAGGTTTTTCGGTAAAGTCACATAGGTAAAAAATAATAGAAATAATTATAGAAATATTGAAGTTTACATATTTATACGTTTTAGTAGTATTATCACAGTGGGGATGTAGCAATTCACAGATTCGTTGAAATGTCACGCACTTCATTGTTGCGATTCAAGCCCCAAATTACCCTCTTGTTCCAGCATTGTGTCGAGTGTTGCGGCCTCTAGCGGCGGCAATTTTTTCCTGTAACCGAGTTAAGAGGCTGCACTACGAACCCGGCGACCCGAGTTCGATTCGCGCTCACGGCCAACGCCAGCGACGATTATCTGAATAGTTCCTGGGCCTCCCCTAGGTCGACTCGGCCTCAAATGAGTACCCGGTGCGGTGTGTAAACGTCGCCACTGGGGAGACAAAGGCGGTCGGGCGTTGTGTTGGCCACCGGGGGACCCCTTCGTGTGCCGTGCCGGACTTCATAGGTGCTCGCTAACAGCACTTGCCCCAACAGTCTGTTAAGGCTTTAAGGGGAGCTTTGTCAACTAAACTGTAAAAAAAAAATTGATTTAAAGCTTTCGTCACCGCAGGGATTCATATTCTTATTCATATTATTGGTTCTTTCGGTAAAGTCACGTAGAAGGGACATTTTCTTGCTGTGGATTTCACACCTGATGATGATTGCCTGTGTTGCAGTCGAAACGTGAGAATTTTTATAGCTTGATGTTTTTATTATTTTATTATTTTCCTTCTATGTAATTGTTTTTGTTTTACCAGGTAAGGCTCACAAATGATAGCTCAACGAAGTGGCTTATCGCGCGATTTGTTTTTGTTATAGCAGCCAGATTCCCCAAACGCATGTTTCTTAATGTGGAGGGAAAAACTGGAGGGTCCGGAGAAGAAATCCACGCGACCACGGGGCACGAGACATGCAAACTCCAAATATACAGCAGCAGCAGGCGTCAGGGTCGGGATCGAACCCACGACCTCCTGTATACCAGGCGAGGTAGTTAACATCTCCTAGCCACCCTGGTGCCCGGTGGATTTTGTCAATCCACCACTGGGAGAGGGCTTCTCCCACCCCGGGCACGAGAGTCATGACCATGCTTCATGACGCTGGTCAATTCGGGTTGGTGATGGCAGTGAGTGAGCCATTAGCATAGCTGTCCAGTGTCCAGACGGTTTGCAACTGCATCGGTACCAACGGTTCTACAAAGAGAGGGGGGGGGGTTGAAAATTAGACCACGTGGCCCATTCATTCTTCACACGGGGGGGGGGGGTCCACGCCAAGCAAGCGACGCCAACTGTGGAAACCGTATATTGAGACGAGGTAGCATCGGTCGTATGGTTACAATAATGGACCTTTTTGTTGTTGTTGCACTGCCGTCCGTTGAAAGCTGTGCAATGTGCCTGCTTTTCATTCGTGCAGCTTCCGGCGGCGGCTGCTGCTTCTGCGGACGCAACCCAAGCCGTCAAGTACGTCCCCCCGCACCAGCGCATGCGGCCTCCCGAAGAAGACGCCAAGAAAAAGGAGGAGCTGCAAAGGCTGAGCAAGACCGTGAGAGGGCTCGTTAATCGGTGAGGCTGCCCGAGGTTTTCCCCGTTTGGCTCGACGGGGGACGTGCCGTGAACCAGCAAGGGCCTTTTTCTCCCTTCAGCCCTCTCCTCCTGGTGGACCGGTTTCTTCCCGCTTGTAAGCGCTCATTCTTTGGCCAAAAACATCTTCAATGTGTACAGGGACTCCTCTACTTAAGAATGAATTGGGCTCCAGAGGTCTGTTCATAAGTCGATTTGTTTGTCCAATTTTACTCCTGTCGATTCCAAACATGCTGTACGGCGTGTACACTAAACACGGGGAATGTCTTTAAAAGTTGTATAATCTGCAGATGTAGATGCCACTGGTTCTTCACGTTCTGCAGCTATAGATGCCACTGGTTCTTCATGTTCTGCAGATGTAGATGCCACTGGTTATTCACGTTCTGCAGATCTAGATGCCACTGGTTCTTCACGTTCTTCAGATGTAGATGCCACTGGTTCTTCATGTTCTGCAGATGTAGATGCCACTGGTTCTTCACGTTCTGCAGATCTAGATGCCACTGGTTCTTCACGTTCTGCAGATGTAGATGCCACTGGTTCTTCATGTTCTGCAGATGTAGATGCCACTGGTTCTTCATGTTCTGCATATGTAGATGCCACTGGTTTTTCACGTTCTGCAGATGTAGATGTCATCACCGCCATCTATTGCACGGCGGTTGAACTTACGACTCTCGGTCCAAACAGGCAACTGGACATGTGGACAGGTTTGTTCGTATCTCTGAAAGTTTGTAAGTCGAATGTTCAGAAGTAGAGGAGTCCCTGTATGGAGGAGTGTGGAACCTTGGCTTGGGGCGGCTGTCTTCCTGCCCGCGTGTGGTTCCTCTCGCGTCACGGTCGGCCCGTCTCTCGTCGTGGGCGTGTGAATGGTGCGCGGCGCATTGCAGCTCGAAATTCTCTGTCAACCCCTTATCAGTGGCCTACCTTATCACAGACCAATTCAGACCTTATTGGTCACCCCGTGCCCGTATAAATCTCAACGTTCATCCTACAATGTCCCATCATGAGGGAGAAACACAAATACAGAGACAAACTTTTTTTTTTTTGCCCGTATTGAAACGGCTGTGCGCCGTATGGACCTGATAACTCAAATTTCCCTGTACAAGAATACGGGGTAAACCGTGATGGGTTGACATCTATGAAATTATTATCATCATCAAATGCACAAATCGAAACGGCTGCGCCTTTGCCGAGCACGCACACGGGCGGTGCGGCAACATTTGGTGCCTCTTTTTAATTTTTGTTCCTCCCCCCCCCTTCCGCCGTGTTAGGCTGAGCGAGGCGAACCTGCCGTGGGTGAGCGGCCAGCTCGAGGAGCTGTTCCTGCGCCACAGCCGGCACGACGTGACCAGCACGCTGACCGGCGCCGTGCTTGCCGCGTGCGTCACGCCGGCCCCCACTCCCGAGCGGCTGCTCGGGGAGCACGCGATGCTCGTCTCCGCGCTGCACCACAACGTCGGCGTCGAGGTGACACAACGCGTGTGCCGTGACCCCCGCGTGTGTGCGTGCGATCGTCGCGGGGAGTGTGGTGGTTTAGCTCGCTGCGCGAAAAAATCGGCGGCCCGAGTTTGATTCCCGCTCGCGGCCATCAACACCAGTGATGATTATCTGAACCGGTGATGGGCCTCCTCTAGGTCGACTCAGCCCCAAATGCGTATCTGGTGCGGTGCATGAACATCGCCACTGGGGACGCAAAGGCAGTCGGTCGGTCGGGTGTCGTGTTGGCCACCCACATCCTCGTGTGCCGTTGCCGGCCTTCATAGGTGCTGCTCGCTAACAGCGCTCGCCCCAACGCTCTCCACGTTGGGGCGGGGTGGGGGAACGACCTTTGTAATTTTGTTGTTCTGCATGCGGCAGATCGGCGCCGCTTTCCTCGAGGCTCTGGCCAAGCGCTTCGACGCGCTCCACCGCGCCCGGGACGGCGGCGACGACGACGGCGGCGGCAAGGAGTGCGACAACGCGGCGGCGCTGCTGGCCCAGCTCTACCTGACACGCATGGTGCACTGCTCGCTGGTGCTCGACGTCCTGCGCCGGCTGGTCGCCTCCTTCGGCGAGCGCGACCTCGACGCGGCGCTGCTGCTGCTGCGCTCGAGCGGCACGACGCTGCGGCGCGACGACCCGCTGGGGCTGCGCGAGCTCGTGGCCGAAGCGCAGCGCAAGGCCGCCGCCGTCGGGGGGGGGGCGGCCGCCGGAGGGGCGCGAGCCGACGGCACCGCGCGCGACGGGACCAGGGTGAGCGGGCGATTGTTTTATTTTGTGGTGGGCGGCACGAAACGGTGGGAATGGTCCGGAATCACCTCGGCGATTTCACGGAATCTCTCCGATTAGCACGGTCGGCTGCGTACGGTGCGAAAGAAGTTCAACGTGCATGAAATGAGTGTAGCACCCGGCAGTCCGATATAGATATCTCTCTACAGGCAAGATTCCCCTTTTTACGACGTTGCAACGCGATCCTTGAAACCCCGTCGTCGTAAATCGGACCACTATTTTCCCCACAGAGAGTAGAAACGTCACTTGCCGATGTGTTTTTTCATTTTATCGGCCGTGTTTAACGGCGTTTGAGTAGATTAAAAAATCCACACCAACGCTTGAGGATAACTAAAGCCCCACGCCGAGTCAACATCGGACAGCAGGCCGACTCTGTTGTTCAGACACTGTTTGGGAGTCGTGTGGGATGATGCGTCCGGCATCAAGTTTCTGCGTCGTCAATCGATCCACGGTGGCGTCGTATAAACCTCGTGAATGTGGATCGTCGTAGTAAACCAGAGGCCACCTGTGTATGTAATTCACAAGTCGCTGTCCATCACACTGCATCTACTACCAGGTCTGCGAATATGCGTAACATATAAATACATATATAGCATTGCTTTGATATTTTTAATTAAATGAACATGTGTGTATGTACGTGTAGTTGGTGTGTTTATGTGGGGGGGTGTAAGTGTGTGTCGGGGCAAGTGCTCGCAAACAGCACTTGCCTCCCAACAGTCTGTTCGGGCTATACAGGCGATCTTTGTGTTTGTGGGTAGCGGCAGTGCAGTGGTGAGCGCTACGCTGCGCTACTACGAACCCGACGACCCGAGTTCGATTGCCGCTCACGGCCAACACCAGCGACGATTATCTGAACCGGTCCTGGGCCTCCCTTAGGTCGAATCGGTCTTAAATGAGAACCCGGTGCGGTGTGTAGTAAACATCGCCACTGGTGCCGGTGACCCATCGCCCGCGTGCGTCCGTGCCAGCCTTCAGCGGCGCCGCTCGCGAAAAAACACTCGCAAACCCCAGCGGTCTGTTAAAGGCTACGTGGGTAGGGGGGGGCATCCTTGTATATTCGCGTGTATTTTTTTCAACGCAGGTGCGCTACCTCCTGGACACGATGCTGGCGCTCAAGAATAACGACGTGCGCAAGATTCCCGGTTACGACCCCAGCAACCTGGAGAGGCTGCGCAAGCTCCTCCGCTCCCTGGTGAGCGGCTCGCCCTTGGGGCGGTTTTTTGTTCGTGACCTTTTTTGTTTTATTTTGCTGCCGCTGTCTCTGTTTTTATTTACCTATTAACCCCGCGAGTTGATCCCGATCGTGATATCGGCCGTCATGTCACATGACAAATAGCATAATCCATTGAGAATCTATCGCGGGACGGTGCAATCTTGGAATCCACAGGAGTAAAGTTGGACTTACGAACAGACCTCTGGAACCTTACTCGTTTGTCTGTAGAGGAGTCCCTGTGCGTTGAACTCCTCTGGCACCGTACGTAGCCAACCGTGTTAATCGACGGTACGCCCCCATCCCCCCCCACTCTCCGCCGTGTTCCTAGGTGCGCTCGCAGGCCGGTGGCGACAGTGACCGCGTGCTGCGCGTGTCGCTGGAGCAGCTGCTCTCGGCGGACCGCGTTGGGCGCTGGTGGATCGTCGGCTCGTCGTGGAGCGGGGCGGCGCCTGCGACCACGGGCGCCGACGAGGGGCAGCCTGAGCTGCCGGTCGGAGGGGAGGTGAGCGTTTTGCGTATGCAGCTGCGGCGGCGTGAAATGTCAAGATGTTGAAGCCAGCGGGGAGGAAGCTTGCCACCAAACGTGGAACCCCTTCACTACCTCTACCCCAGTGTGCATTGATTCTTGAGAGCATTCAATTGGGCATTTAGGCACTTTCCTTCTCCTGCAGGGATATCAGAGATTAGGAAGACACCAGGGGGTTCTAGAGTTTATTGAAGCAGTTTATTGAAACACGTGGTTTAGACGGGTTTCCATTGCACTGTAATCTGTAATGTGTTTGTGCTGGCATCAACCTCTCATATCCTCTGAGTACCTGAATCGTCTTGTTAATAAAATACTTTAGACACTCCGGTTGTCGTCTGACAACACTGGGTGTAATTACCAGCGAAACGTCGTACTCGAATTGCAAATGTTGTGGGTTTACTCTCCAACACACCGGTGTGCTGAACTAGTCACGAATTGGCATGTTTTTCTTTCGTGACAAACCTTACTAATTGGTTGCGTGGGGTGGTGGCGGGTTTTAACGACACGTTTAGACTCACGTGATCTAACCCAAAAACCTCTATTGTGGAGAATACTTTTGAAGCCAACGACAGAATTTCTCAGCAGCGCTCAACGTATCCGACATTTCGGAAACCTCCCCCGCAGACTCGGTAACAACGCACGGTGAACATCCTAACGAATCTGGTGGCAACCCGGCGTGCAGATGAGCGCCAAGATGATGGAGCTGGCGCGCAAGCAGAGGATGAACACGGACATTCGGCGCGGGATCTTCTGCGTGCTCATGACGAGCGAGGACTACGTGGACGCCTTTGAGAAGCTCGTGCGGTGAGGGTCCAGAGTTGAAGAGTCCGTCGTGTATCACGATTCCGCGGAGGTGTCGAGAAAATTTTCATAGTAATGACAAAAACACACAGGGGCTGCGATGGATTTTGTTTGCTCATGCCACTGCTGGCGGAAGGGTTTCTACTCGCGGGAGCTCGAAGAAGAGCGTATTTTGGCCTACTCTTTCACGTTGGCCGGATTTCTTTTCGAGGTGGGAGTATGGGGGGGCACTTTAGCCCACCGCACGCGGCCTGCCGATCGACCAACTGGCCTATAGATCCCGGTTTAACCACGGGTGGCTGAATCCCAGATACAAAACCCAGAATCTCTCTGTCTCTCACCCTTGAGCCACCACCTAACCACCTCCCTAACGATGATCCCACTTCTTATTGTGAGGCCGGAGCCTGGACGATTGATCAACTGTTGAATCGACTATTTCTTTTATTAATTGTGGTCAATTAAACACAAGCGGCCACCGCAACATCCCGCCCAACAAGCAATGCCCAGCGCGATGCAGCCGGTGATACCCACGGCATCGCCAAATCTCCCCCGTCACCTCCCGTCCCCCGGCACGTGCGGGAACGGGGGTGATTTCCCCTACCCCTCCCCACCCGCCGCCCTCCCCAACTGATTTCGTGTTGTCTGACGATGAGTCTGATAATAATCGAATTGATAATTGGTTGAGGAGTCGATGTCTGAGATAATCGAATAGATTTGAAGTTTTCGTGACTGCGGGGATCCATACTCTTTGGTTCTTTCGGTAAAGTCCCTTGAGGCTTGCATCAAACGTCCATTGGATCTGCGGGGGTGTTTTTTTTTTCGAACGTCTCGGTGCCGAAATATTACGAGATCTGCCTGGCCGTGTTCTCTCGGTGAAAGGGTACAAACCCTTTCCCCGAGGTGGCCGAGGATGGCTCGGAGGACAGAGCGCTGAGCTCTGGCGTCGTTAGGATCCTGGGTTTGAATCTTAGTTTCGGCTATACCTTTCCTATACTTTGCACCCCTGTCGTGTTTTTGTATTGTTCGTTGTTGTCGCCTTCTGACCTGGCCCCTTACAGGACATCTGTGAAATAGAGCTTTGCAGCTCATCGGATTTCTCCAGGATAAATAAATATTCAGATTTCTGACAAGTTTGTAGCGAGTTGGTGGTCTCGGGGCCTGGTCACCAATGACTGCATGAAAAAAACTACCGATAATTATATACGGTTCTGCAATTGATTTGACTACATCCCAGCGCTGAGAGTCAAAAATAACCACGCGGACAAACGTTTATTTCCCATAGCAGGGTGCGAGTGGAAGAGTTTGCTGCCCACTCTATATTGTGAGCCAGGTCACTTGAAGGCATCTGGGGGGGGTCGCTCTGCGATATCCGCTTCCACGGGGGCCCTTCGTCATGCACCAAGTTGTTCGCTCTGCTGTGGGGAGATCCCCTTTGGGATGCTTTCGTGTCGCGACGTGAGAACGAGCGCAGCGGGGATTTGAAAAAAAACTATGCGAGAGAGGAAATCGGGGAAGAATGTTGTTCTGGAGGAACTCGCGCGGCGGTCGGGGCTGACCCGTCGCACCGCGACGCTTCTTTGCAGCATGGGGTTGAAGGAGAAGCAGGAGAGGGAGATCGTGCACGTGCTTATGGACTGCTGCTTGCAGGAGAAGTCCTTCAATCCCTACTACGCCTACCTCGGACAAAAGCTCTGCCAGTTTGACCGCAGGTTTAAGGTGAGCGTGCCTCTTGTGTTTTCAAATATCTGTAGATGTACAGGGTTTTATGGATGATATTGGTCGCGAAAGCCTACGTGTTAAACACATATATAGATATTGTCAAGGTAAGAGAAGAGAGCGGTTTAAACTAGCAAGTCTGACAGCTTCGATTGGCAATAACCGACGATCTGATTTTGAATTGCATTTTCCTCGTGGATTTCTGTTTTTGCCGACGCCGGAAAACTGACAAAAAAACGGGCCCTCGTGTGCACGCTCGCGCGCGACCAGATGACATTCCAGTTCAGCATGTGGGATCGCTTCAAGGCCCTGGGAAACCTGAACGCCACAGCCACCACCAACCTCGTCAACGTGCTGAGTCACCTGCTCGTCCACAAGGGCCTCTCCGTGACCGTGTTCAAGGTGAGCCGCGCGCAGAGCGTAGCCCCTTGAATGTGTTGCGTGGTAGAAAAGGACGCTGAAGCCGGTCGTGTAGGGGCTGACGCCAAACCGTTTATTTAGGGCTTACGCCTAACTCGGGGGAAGGGGTTAACACAGAGTTCTTAACTAATCTCCCCAGGGGAAGAGTACTGGGAGTTCCCTACACCCCACCAGGCTATCGGGCTCTTCCCACAGCACTGACCGAGGGTTCAGCCAACTCGGCCAGCCGGGTAAAGTAGCCCCTTTAGCCTGGCTCTCAAACCCCCTATCCTGGAGCCTCCTACTTCCTAACCACTCACTCCTCTGACTCTCGGCGAAGACCCCGTCCACGTCACGGGTCTCCCCTCAAATACCCCGGGGGCCATGGCTATTATTCCCCACAAACTTTGCTTTTGTGACCAGGACACCAATGCCAAGTTAATAATGAATTCAACCTGGCTCTGTGGAGACGAGGGCTGGTAATTTGAATGCTTTTAAGTTCATAGGTCCCTTGACCCACCGACACTCCCGAAGTCCTCTCGCGGCTAGCAGACCGTGATTATTGGCATCTATTTCCTGAATGTATTGCCGCTGGCGTGCGCAAGGATAGAATCGCACCGTCGGCGCTCATCAGCATTCGCGTCGCCGCTGTCGCCCTCTTCTCGCACAAACAAGGCGCTGGAGTTCAGCGAGATGGACAAGCTGTCGGTGAAGTTTCTCCGTCAGGTCCTGCAGAAGCTGCTCCTGGAAGCCTCCGAAGAGCATCTGCCCTGACATATTTTCAAAGTAAGAAAAGCGCGGCGCACGGGTTTTTTTTTTGTAAACGAGCGAAGAAAAGCGTGCGCGTGCGTGGACGCCTGCGGAGAGAGCGCCATCTTGCAGTGGAACGACAATAGGGCCAAGGCGTATATGCAGGTAGTCCCCCGAGTTACGATGTTTCGATCTTACGATGGCGATAGCGATACGACAAAATTGCCATCAACAACCTAACATCGTTCAAGTGTGCAGACGACTGACAGAATCTTGGTGAGTGCAGTGCAATGTGATACGTTACGATACGTTCAATGCATGTATGATGCGTAGCTTTAGCGGTTTCATTTTAAGGTTACCACGATACGACACGTTCAATGCATGTTAAAGGTTTTTTTTTATAGCAGATAGGATTGTTTCCTGAAAAAACTTTCTATTAAATTGCAGTTGATATAGGTAGGCTCAGAATTTACCTTGTTTTTTTTACTTTACATTTCACTGAGCAATACAGTATTGTAATTAATAAATACATACAGTATATAGTTTATACAGTACGGTACTGTACATTGCTCTGTTTTGCTAAATTATTACCATTCTTGAAGACTCCTGGGTAGGCGAGGCCATCTTCGACTTACGATATTTTCCACTTACGATGGGGTCGTCGTAACGCATCTCCATCGTAAGTGGAGGACTACCTCTCCATCGGTTGTTTACGCGTTCACGGAAGACGTTGCAATGGGTGCCGCCCGAAAACCCATGGGGAGGGCTACGTGGGGCAACCACAAAATTGCTTTGTTGTCGTGCCGTTCTCTGCCCGGCGTTACAGGGCGGCGGGCAACCCCAAGCTCGCTCTGCTTCGGGAGGGACTCAAGATTTTCATGCGGCACTTCATGCTGCGCGGAGCCGCGTCGGGGGACGCGGACGAGGCCGAGCTGCTGCGGCAGAGGATCGAGGTGGCGGAGAAAGCCCTGGAGCAGGAGCGGAACCCGGCCGTGAATCTGTGATGGTCGCACGCGGTTACCGCTGCTATTGTCGCCTCCACAAGAAGACTGCGCCACCAACCCTGTCATTCGGTCAGGGAGGCCTAGTGATACGGCGAAACCGGTGATGTGTCGTGCAAAACTCGAGCTCCGCGACAATCCCACCGTCCGTTTTTTGATGAATGTTGGTTCAGCGCCGATGAGCTTTGCTCATTTACGTTTTTAAAAAATATTTTATATTTTCTGATGAAATATTTATTGAATTGCGATGCTCGTGGTAACTTACGCATTAAATAGGTGCTCTCCAAAACGTGCTCTCGAGTAATTGAGTCACCCGGTCTGACTTTTGATGTGTTTGTCGTGCTGCGCCACTCCGATGGGTATTTGTTCCACGGAAAGTCACGGTGAGCCAGTTGCCCATCTAGTTCACAACAGAAAAAACTTCAAAGGGATGTGTACGGAAGAAGAGGCATCAACGGAACAACACGTGAGGGGTGCATAGGCAACAGCAGTGCTTAAAATAACCAAAAAATAAGCCACAAAACAAGAACGAGGTAATGAACACCTCCGATCAGCATGGTTGGCCATGTACGGTGCGAAAGAAGTTCAACATACACATGGGACAGGTGATTGTCCACGTCTTTAATGTACTGCCACCTCCTGACGAGAGGGTATGGCTCCTCGCAGGCCACGGGAAGGACGTTTCACAACATTTGTCTGATCCCCCAGCCCTCGCCTCCACAGTGCTGCCTTGCAGGTGTGTGCCGCCACCATTACCAACACCCAGCTAGCTATAAAGAGATAAAATTATAATTTCGCCATTCTATTGCTTTTGAGATTTAGAATTACAGTTCAACCACTTCCCAAGTTCATATTTCGAGCAGTGGGACGCTACGTGTTGCATGGTTTTGAGTTTGCCAGGGCTGGCTTCGGTGGCAAAGGGATATTTAACCCAGTCCTGGGGCATGCGCTTCAACATTCTGACCAGCATGCGGAGGTCGTCAGCAGCAGAGTAACAAAGGGCCTGGCGATGTTACTTTTGTTATCGCAAACATCAATTGTAAATACTGTAAATGTAGAACTTTGTTGCGGTGATTAAATTCGTATCTTTGTGAAAAGTAAAACGCTTTTATATTACGTTTACAATTTACGTGTGCCTTGTACGCTCTCGGTGAATGACGGTAAACACATTCCGATCACGAATATAATTTCAGTTGCCCTGACATGTCTGTGCAATAGAAGACTATGAATGGAAAAATGTGATGGCTTTTTCGAAACTATTCAAAACATTGACTGTCTCTTTGAGATGGCTAATATTAAGTGTCAGGAGGTTGCTGATTTTGGATTACCTCTAAGCAACACAGTCTAATGCCTGGAAGAGTCAAATTATGAAATGGATATCTCTACTGCACATCATTCCTGCTGTATAAAATGAATAACGTGTTTTTCTCGTGCAATGCAGTAACCTCCAAATAGGACGGTTGGCTACGTGCGTTGTGAAAGAGGTTCAACGTCGTGAATTTGAAGTGCATTGCAAGCGGGGAGAACAGTTTGAAAACAAACTCTTTTTTTTCTCCTATGGTGATCATTTTTAAGATTTGCCAAACCATTGGACGTATTGGCGGTGCACCATTAACGCACCAGGGTCCTCGTAAAACCGTCGGGTGATGTCGCTGTTGCCCCTTGACTGAGCTGCAGATTCTCGCACGAGAAGTCACCTTCTGTTCAGCAGCCGCTTTCCCATTCGAACGTGTGCCTGAATCTCGGAACCGTCTAAGTGTAGGTCACGAGGAGTAAAATCTTGCCTTTGGAACACGGGAGCCAAGCAATCGTCACCAGGCTGGGTGCTGCTGTACGGGAACAAATCGTGAAGCTTCATGTTCAGCTGCTCATGTAACATTCGACTTCCGACATCACGACAACTGATTTTGGCACATTCACACTCGGATTGCCATCCACGAGGTACAACAAATTGCTGTTTTATACTGCACACCGGTGTACCGCCAATACGTTAATTTACCAAATTACTCTTTCCGAAATCCTTGCGATTAACAAAACGCTGACAATTTCTCAAATGAAAACAGAGAAAATTCACCTTATAAGTCGTAGAGGCGCTGATACACACCGACTCTTAACTGAGGGATTCCATCTGGCCGGGTTTGACCCAGTCATTCTGAGAATTGACATCTGTTTCACAGGTGGAAGGAATTGATTTGTACTGTTAAGATCTGGTGGTAGTATTGTGCTGAACTTTTATCACCGCAGTTTTCTGCCAAGTGTCAATAGACCTTGGACTGAGAGATGTTTTGCCAGGTAAGGCTCACTGAGCTACATATATATTTTTCAGAAGTGACCTGGCCACAAATGAAAGCTCAACGAAGTGGCTTATTAACATGTGGGAATGTATAGCGTGTTTTTAAATGCAGAGGGAAAACCCGGAGGACCCGGAGAAAAATCCACGACCACGGGGAGAACATGCAAACTCCAAATATACAGGCTTCATGATCTAGATTGAACCCGCGACCTGCATACCAAGTGAGGTAGCTAACATATCGTCACCGCAGCGCCCCAATATATGTTCGGGTTTGGTCTAAACTGTCGTGGAATAGTTTGCAACCCTATTACAGTACTCAAAACGTGGACATTTTTACTCGGATTATGGTTCATGCCAAGGCTTAGTGGCACCTGTGTTTGTCATTGACAAGCAAAGTCAACTTTGTGGCGCGAGTTTCCATCAGGCTCGGCAAATATTGACCAAGAAGGACGACCCACGGCAATGATCCGGCAACTTGGATGTGGCGGTTTGTGGATCGTGAAAATATTTAATCCGTTTTGCACCTGCGGCAAATATGTGCCCGATTAACAGTAGAGGTGCGTATGCAGTACATGTATACAATGGGTTGGGATTGGGTAGAACTCGTCATGGTTCTAAGGGATAGTTGCTGACAGATGGCCAAGCACATTTAGCGGTTTGACAGCCAAGGCATGGGATGGAAGGAACGCGTCCCGAGAAGGACGTCCCAATCAAGGAGATGGAGCGATGAATTCAGCTCGTGTACGGACGGGAGCTAGGTGGATCATCTGCATCGGGTGACCGTGAGAGATGACCAAGGCTTTGGTGAGTCCTTCAGCAGTGGGTATATCATGACAATGATGAACCGTCTAATTAAATAAATACTTTAAATTAGTCAAAGGTATTGCTGTAGAAGAATACTGCATCTCAACTGGACCCAAAGACTAACCGACGTAGAAGAAAAGGGTTGCGCATACAAGAAGACTTTGATGATGAATATACAGGCAGTGATAAGAAATAAACTTGCACCAGCCCCTCCCCACCCTCCTCTCTCCACCCAGCCCCACCCCTCCCATTTTTGGATGCACGACGGACGGACGGACACAATAATCCCCTGTGGGCTGGTGGAACCAAGTGGTTCCTCGCAGTATAAATCTCGATTTATCCTGCCCGCGTGCATCTGCGTGATGATGGTGATGGTGAAATGCCCTCTCGTGGCCGAGTTAAGACACAGCAGGAGCTTTTGCCCCCGTGTATGTGTGTCACGTGAGCATTTTGTGTGTGTCACGTGAGCACGTTGTGTGTGTGTCACGTGAGCACGTTGTGTATGTGTCACGTGAGCACTTTGTGTGTGTCACGTGAGCACGTGTGTGTGTCACGTGAGCACGTTGTGTGTGTGTCACGTGAGCACTGTGTGTCACGTGAACACTTTGTGTGTGTCACGTGAGCACGTTGTGTGTGTGTCACGTGAGCACGTTGTGTGTGTCACGTGAGCACGTTGTGTGTGTGTCACGTGAGCACGTGTGTGTGTCACGTGAGCACGTGTCACGTGAGCACTTTGTGTGTGTCACGTGAGCACTTTGTGTGTGTCACGTGAGCACTTTGTGTGTGTCACGTGAGCACTTTGTGTGTGTCACGTGAGCACTGTGTGTGTGTCACGTGAGCACGTTGTGTGTGTCACGTGAGCACGTTGTGTGTGTCACGTGAGCACGTTGTGTGTGTCACGTGAGCACGTTGTGTGTGTGTGTCACCTGAGCACGTTGTGTGTGTCACGTGAGCACTGTGTGTGTGTCACGTGAGCACGTTGTGTGTGTCACGTGAGCACGTTGTGTGTGTGTGTCACGTGAGCACGTTGTGTGTGTCACGTGAGCATTGTGTGTGTGTCACGTGAGCACGTTGTGTGTGTCACGTGAGCACGTTGTGTGTGTGTGTCACGTGAGCACTTTGTGTGTGTGTGTCACGTGATCACTTTGTGTGTGTCACGTGAGCACTTTGTGTGTGTGTGTGTCACGTGATCACTTTGTGTGTGTGTGTGTCACGTGAGCACTTTGTGTGTGTGTGTGTCACGTGATCACTTTGTGTGTGTCACGTGAGCACTGTGTGTGTGTCACGTGAGCACGTTGTGTGTGTGTGTCACTTGAGCACGTTGTGTGTGTGTGTCACGTGACCACTTTGTGTGTGTGTGTGTCACGTGATCACTTTGTGTGTGTGTGTGTCACGTCATCACTTTGTGTGTGTGTGTCACGTGAGCACGTTGTGTGTGTGTCACGTGGGCACTGTGTGTGTGTCACGTGACCACTTTGTGTGTGTGTGTGTGTCACGTGATCACTTTGTGTGTGTGTGTCACGTGATCACTTTGTGTGTGTGTGTGTCACGTGAGCACGTTGTGTGTGTGTCACGTGAGCACTGTGTGTGTGTCACGTGAGCACGTTGTGTGTGTGTGTGTCACGTGATCACTTTGTGTGTGTCACGTGATCACTTTGTGTGTGTCACGTGAGCACTGTGTGTGTGTCACGTGAGCACGTTGTGTGTGTGTGTCACGTGAGCACGTTGTGTGTGTGTGTCACGTGACCACTTTGTGTGTGTGTGTGTCACGTGATCACTTTGTGTGTGTGTGTGTCACGTCATCACTTTGTGTGTGTGTGTCACGTGAGCACGTTGTGTGTGTGTCACGTGGGCACTGTGTGTGTGTCACGTGACCACTTTGTGTGTGTGTGTGTGTCACGTGATCACTTTGTGTGTGTGTGTCACGTGATCACTTTGTGTGTGTGTGTGTCACGTGAGCACGTTGTGTGTGTGTCACGTGAGCACTGTGTGTGTGTCACGTGAGCACGTTGTGTGTGTGTGTGTCACGTGATCACTTTGTGTGTGTCACGTGATCACTTTGTGTGTGTCACGTGAGCACTGTGTGTGTGTCACGTGAGCACGTTGTGTGTGTGTGTCACGTGAGCACGTTGTGTGTGTGTGTCACGTGACCACTTTGTGTGTGTGTGTGTCACGTGATCACTTTGTGTGTGTGTGTGTCACGTGACCACTTTGTGTGTGTGTGTCACGTGAGCACGTGTGTGTCACGTGACCACTTTGTGTGTGTGTGTCACGTCATCACTTTGTGTGTGTGTCACGTGACCACGTTGTGTGTGTATCACGTGAGCACTTTGTGTGACGTAGCAGCGGCTGCCTTTATTTTATTTTTAAAACGAAGCTGACGCTAAGAGGCTGCCACCAGAACGAAAAGCGCCGAGGCAAAGTTTCTCGTGTGAGTTGAGTGTCGCTTATCGTTGTGTGTGTGCCCCCTTTGTCAATGTTGATTGTTAGGTTTTTTTTAAACTAAATGTTGTTAATTTGTGTTGCTGGGGCCCAGTTGAGGCTTTGAAGCCTGTGGTGGCTGCGAGGCTCGGATTGCCCTAGGCCGCAGTTTCGGCTCGTTATAATTATGTAACGATATTAATAATAATAATACGGTGTAATGCCATCGTTATTTATCGTTAACATCGGGAGGCTGCCGGTTGTTTTTTTTTTATAAATTATAGTTATTTTTGTTGGCACGGCTCAAGTATAATGTTTGGTGCTTTGTGTTTACATTGTAAACGCGCGTAGCTAACATACTGTTGTGATTACCGTGCCTTATAATGTAATAATAATCTTAGGTTCTTTCGGTAAAGTTACGTCGGTAAAAAAAATAATAATAAATGAAAATAACTAAATTATTTTGACTTTACCGAAAGAACCTAAGAGTATGAATCATTGCAGTCACGAAAGCTTCAAATCTAGAAGTACTAATCGTCGCGTAAGTACCATTATTGACGATCGTGTTTAGTTTTTTGAGTTATTTTTAAATTATTATTTTGGCAATCAGCTGTTGGATGAATGTGGTTGTTCACGGGGGTCTTGTTCATTGACCATACTTCACCACGCTGGTCACTGCAATTTTTCCTTTCAAGTTCAGGGGATTCCCTGACCGGCTCGCCACTGATGTTAACCGGGTTCAACCCCACAGTAAAAGTCATAGTATTACTCAATTAAAGTTCGAATTGTTTGTTGAATTAGACTCTTTAACGATCGTTTAAAGTGCACGCAACTCACATAGTGGACACGCGTGTAATATTTGTGTTTATTTTAATTTGGTTGACAGCAGAGGGCATAGATCTTCTTTGGTTCTTTCGGTTAAGTCACGTCTAAAGATAAAATAATAAATTAAAATTAAAATAATAATTTATTAAGTCACGTCTAAAGATAAAATAATAAATTAAAATAATAATTAATTATTGTATCTTTAGACGTGACTTAACCGAAAGAACCAAAGAATAATTCCTGCAGTCACGAAAGTTCCAAAATTAAGCAGAGGGCATGGCGACTAAAGCCATTGTGCTGTACTTCTATGCGCCCACGTCTCTTGCTTCCCGCATTCAAACCGCACTGACCAGTGCGGTGAGGTATGGTCAAATAACCCCCCACGATACACGCGGCGTGGGGAGGGGTTCCTCGTACGGCAGTGGATTGGCAAAGAGCAGTGCCACGTACACTGAAATTTAAATCAATATCTTGTCAATTTCATAGTTGTTAAATACTGTATCATCGATATTGCCATGATTTACAAGTAACAATACCCATATTTCGATTTAAAGCTTTCGTGACTGCAGGAATTCATCTTCTTGGTTCTTTCGGTAAAGTCACGTAGAAGGAAAATAATAAAATAATAAAACATAATAAAATAATTTTCACGACGTTTCGGCCACAACGCAAGCAGCCGTCTTCAGGTGGAGAACAGGCCTGTCAAGTAGACAGAGTCTGAATGGCCATTCCTTCTACGTGACTTTACCGAAAGAACCAAGAAGATGAATACCCATATTCTTGGTTCTTTCGGTCAAGTCACGTAGAAGGGAAATAATAAAATAATAGAAATATAAAACAATATTTATATTATTTTATTATTTCCCTTCTACGTAGAAGAGAAATAATATAAATAGAAAACAATATTTATATTATTTTATTATTTCCCTTCTACGTGACTTTACCGAAAGAACCAAGAATATGAATCCCTGCAGTCACGAAAGCTTTAAATCTAAATTTAACAATACCCAATTTAGTTTTTTGACCAATCCATTGCTTATGAAGCAGAAATTGTTGTACTCTGATTTGTTTTTTTTGACATGGTTTGGGACACGTTCCCATTAATGCGTGGGTTATCTGTGATTAACTTATTGGCGGCAGCTTTTGGAGCTGTTCATCCAGCACTGGACTCATCATGGCTGATGATGGTGATGGGTCACTAATTTGGAGAGCCGTGGTTAGCACGCTGCACTCGTAAACTTGGCGACCTGAGTTCAATTCATGATCGCTGCTAACATCCGTTGTGAGCCGATACCCCCCTGACCCCCCATTAACTCGGAACTGATCAGCGTGGTGAAGTATGGTTAAACACCCCCATGACTTGGCATGGGGAGGCCTTCACCCATTATTCAATTGATGAATGGCTGCTAAATATATTCGGTGGACTCTTGATTATCCGCGTGCGGTCTATCCAGTTTACGGATTAACTACACCTGACATTTTTACATTCATTAATAACTCATGGATTTTCCCTTAAGCCCAAATTTATAATCTAAGAACAGTTATACATTCCTTGTTATTCTTGGCAATGTTTATTATAAAACACGTGCTTAAACCCAACAAATATGTGCTTCGGTGGATCTGACATCCACGTGATCACCTCTATAGTACAGTAGTTGCATATCTTTACAACATTGGGCGGAGTTTGATTTTGTTTGGCATGGCTCTGCTGTCCACTGAGTGGGCCGAGTCTTCTCGGCGGGATCAGGGAAGTATTATACGGGTAGGAACGAAGTGAACCAGCCTACAATAGATTATATCGTCCGTCCGATGTCCGATTAGGTGTAGCAACATCGCCCCCTACTGCAAACACTTGGCAGGACCCTACAAAAACCTTTAGACTCTATGAGGCTTTCCCGTCTAAACAAGTGTAGCCATTCATTTGTTCGTTCCTACCAGCCCACCCCGCAGGGACCTGTTCACTGAACACAATACATTCTTTATTACAAATGTTTGTTTTGTTCATTAGCAAACTATATTATCTTAACTTAAACGTAATTTATACAAATGTTAGTTGTTCATGGCATGGAGCTCTGCGGAATTTTTTTTTTATTATCTGCGATTTTGAATGATCCGCGGCCGTCCTCGTCGTTAGCTCAGATAATCGAGTCCTGTATGTATATTTAAAAAAAAAGTGATTTACCATTGCTAAGGAATTAATATGTTATTTTGCAGGAGAGGAGGATGAGGAGGAAGCAATGGGGCAGGCGAACTGCATCTGCTCTCGAGGAATCTTCTCCATCGACGACAAACGCTACTTCTTCATTGAGCAGCTTGGCGAAGGGTAGGACATTGGTTTTTGGAGTACCTGCCAAGCTTTTATATGAGCTGTAGACAACGTGGTATTCATACCCAGGAGTGCATGACAATTCTAAGTCGAGGGTGTTAGATTGGAGATAGGATCCTTGAAGTTTATTCCCCCTCGCTTCGTCATGGATAAGTGGAGTTCTACTGTATCATAATTATATCAAACGGATATAACTATAGGCTACTAACTCAATACTGAGGCTAGCAGCATTTCACCTTGTTGAAGCGAGGAAAACGCACACTCAAAAATATCATGATTATTGTCCAAAACATTGTGGGGTGTCTCTTTGCCTAAAAATGCCGGGGGTGTCCAGACCACCACGACACCCACAGCGTCTCGACCACACTTTTATGATGGTACTCCCAGCAGCTGGGATCTAGCATAGTTTGGTCGGTATGTGCCCTGGTGCGAGGAATCAAATAGGGCCCCTGTCCATCTTCAGAGCCTGGTGCCTGTGCCCCTCTGGTCTGCGGGCCTCTGTGCAGTTGCAGTGCCCACATATTCAATAGCTAAGCTACTGCCCAGTAGTAGATCTCACTTGCAAAAGATGATTTTTCGTGACAACGGACTGTTACCTGATTATACACTCATCTTTAAATTATTCGTCACGGTTTAACCGAGTTGCGGATTAACGTTGCTCATTCAGCATTTTGTGCATGTGCTGCTTACATTATTTGCTGCGTCTCCTTAATTGCCGTACCCACTATTGCCACGCATTGTCTCAATGACTTTAATAAACGATAAAAACAGACGACGCAATCCCTATCTTCACCCCAATTCTATGGAGGAGAACCATACATGAGTTTTAACAACCTAATTTTCATGTTTTGCATTATCTGTGTCTTTATTGGGTTCATCCCTTCCCTCCTTTACTGTAGTTAGGCGAGAGTTAACTCCTGTGCAGACGTAAATTTTTTTTTTACTTTGTCTCAATGGACTCATTGAGACAAAGTAACTTTTTTTTTAACGGAGGCTTAGGTCACAAAGCAATGCAGTAAATGATTTATATGTGAATAAAAAAAAAGTTTAAAATTAAACATTAAATAATTAACACTTAAGTATTTCATTCAAATAAAACAGAACAACCAATACTAATGAACTAAGCTTTTGTAGTAACTTGCCAACAAGTGGTCCATATAAATGTGCCGTTAAACCCGCCACCACCCGACACAGTCCATTAGTAAGGTTTGTCACTTAAACAGAACATGCCAATTCATTACTAGTACAGCACACCGGTGTGTTGGAGAGCAAATCAACAACATTACAATCCAACACCCCGGTGTGTTGTACCGGTAACGAATTGGCACTTTTTGTTTACGTGACAAACCTTACTAATTGACTGTATCGGGTGCTGGTGGGTTTAACGACACATTTATATTTTCGCGATCTAACCCAAAAACCTATATTATGGATGATATTAGTCGCGAAAGCCTTCGTGTTAATATAAAGATTGCATGGCAAGCCACTAAATTGTAAGTGTTGTTTTTCCTTAACACTTCTTAGTAAAAACATTTGTATTGAAACAAAAACAATGCACCATAATGGCAAAACCTGAAGTTAAAACGAAAGTGTACGCCTAGGAGATAATTAAAGCCGACGCTTGTAATTTGAAATCGCCTTGAAAGGTGTATTTTCTCACTTAAAACGTGTGCTCGCAAACCGCTGTGTGCTTTTGCGAAATCTGTTCAATTTACTGGAGCTCAGCAGTTGGTTCTCAATCATGAGTGGGACAATTTGGAATCAGTTCAACCGTAAATTTTGTCTAATTTAATTCTCTTCACCGCTGGAGGTAATCACGGTTTTCTCAGTCGCTTGGAAATTCAAGTGCACGGGTAGTGAGCATGTGCGTTTCTTAATTTTCACAATCGCTTCAAAATGGGTCTGAAACTTTTCTTTTGAAAAAGACAAGGTAAATGGTTACTGTTTACTTTTAACTTGGCCCCATGCAGAGAAGTTTGATGAGAAATGTAAGCGTGGACATGCAGCAATTATGGAACTTTAATTTAGTTTTTTTGTAAGGGCTTTTTATTGATCCAACCACGGGGGGAGAGGGGGGGGTGATCAACTTCCGTGACAGGCGAATGGTGCTGGAACTGTAATTTCTAAAAAAAAATGTTGCCATGCATTTAACTAGTTGGGCAATGATGTGAGTGATCAGGGCCAAAGTTGACGATGTTTAATTTGTTTCTGCACAGCCAGGGACTGTGGTGTCAAGTGCATATTGTGGCATTGGACTGTTGGGGTTTGGTGGGCGGACGGGCGGGCGGGCGTGTAGAGATGCTTACAAGACTGCCTTTTATTTACTGCAAGTGGTGTGCGAGTGTAAATATTAGGGGTGTAACAGTGGATCAATTAACCGATTGTTAATTTTACTCTTCAGTTCTTGAACCCGCACTGACCAGCGCAGTGAAGTATGATCAAAAACCCTACATGACCGACATGGCGTTGGGGAGGTCTTAATCAGTTGGTAGATTAGTGGATTGAGAATGGCTGGAATTTAATTGTGTTTTGTTTCATGGGTAAACCTTGATATCCTGCAGCCACTAGAAGCAGCTGCAATGCCAAAAGAATAGCTTATTGAGTCAAATCGCAGCACTGAATTGAGACAATTCATCTTTGTACCGCCCGGAAATATGCTGATCCTTATGAATGAAAGCGTATTTGATTCAGAGCTGATGACTCTGATCAGTCAAGCTGGGGCGATCAACCTTTTCCTAACTGAGATCTTAACAGGACGTTTAATTACCTCGAGCAGCCCACATATTAACACAATGTAGCCCAAGTTGTATGACCATGCCCCGATGTTTGTTATCCAAGAATCACGCAAAAAATAACATCCGTGTCGACTACACTGTTCAGAGGCCCTTGCAGTGAAAGAAATTACTGAGCTTGTGAAGAAATAAAAAATAATTTACATCCCTTTGTCAATTCACCGATGAATGCAGGCCTTTCCGATGCAGTGTCAGTCGTTTTACCATACTTCACCACACTGGATAGTTGGTGAAAAGTTCGGCAGGGTGGGCCACTGATGATCATCAATGCTAGGCGTTGCTCTCCATCGCTGACTCAAACAAAATAAGTGGGTATATACTCTTTGGTTTTTTTGGTAAAGTCACGTAGGTAAATAAATAAATAATATTTTTATAATACTAAATTATAGAAATAAAATAATAAATCACGACGTTTCGAAGGCAACACAAGCTTCCGTCTTCAGGTGGAACCGTCACAGCACGCTTGCTGTATCAAGTAGAGAGAAGTCCCAAGAGACCCGACCTTATATATATACTGGTTAAGGGGGTGGAGGAGCCAGGGTGGGCCGCGGGAGAGGTGTTGTCGTGAGATGGTTAGGACGTCTGCTGCTTGTTGAGGTATATAAGTGGGTATATTCTACAGACGAGGTCCATCAGAGGGCAGAGCCGTGCTTTGAAAAGCGCTTCTGCTCTACCCGTGGTGACGCCGCCACCTTTCCCAAACAGCGGCTTCAGCTACGTGGACCTGGTGGAGGGGGCTCACAACGGCCGCTTCTACGCGCTAAAGCGCATCGTGTGCCACGATAAGGACGACCACAAGGGGGCGCTCAGGGAGGTGGAGATGCACCGCGCCTTCCGCCACCCCAACGTCCTCCCGCTGGAGGGCAGCCGCGTGGTGGAGCGGGGCCCCAAGTGCGAGGTCTGGCTGCTGCTGCCCTATTACCAGGTGCGTGCGTGGAGGGGTTTGCCGTGAGGCTGGGGGGTTTGTGAGGGGGGTGGGGTCTTTCACAGGAGAGCTGAAAGGAGTTCACATGAGCTCGCAAACCAACACCTTTTTCTTCTTGGTTCTTTCGGTAAAGTTACGTAGAAGGGAAGTAATAAAATAATAAAAAATAAAACATAATAAAATAATTCTCACGACGTTTTGGCCACAACGCAAGCAGCGTCTGACGCTATCTCCCCGACAGACCTGGTCTTCACCTAAGGACGGCTGCTTGCGTTGTGGCCGAAACGTCGTGAGAATTATTTTATTACTTCCGTTCTACGTAACTTTACCGAAAGAACCAAGAAGATGAATCCCTGCAGTCACGAAAGCTTTAAATCGAAATTTAAAAACTACAGGAGTTCACATGAGCTCGCAAACTAACACCTTTGTTAAAGACCAAACCCATACCTGTCAAACCCACACGGTTTACCCGCATTCTTGTACAGGGAATTTGAGTTTTTGGGTCCATAAGGCGTATAGCCATTTCAATACGGGCAGCAGAGTCGGGTTTGTTAAGTATATGCTGCTGGATTTACCGTGTCTTATTGGTTAAAGTGCTCCATTGAAATTACGCAACCCAGTACAATTTACAACGCAATACACTGCACAATGGGTTTGGGTATAGGTTCATTTAACGAAGGTTATTGCTGTACATTCCAACTAGAATGATGTTTCGATGGTTTCTATTTGGGAGAAAATGCGAGGAGGAAGTGGAGAGGGTTGGGAAGGGATGGGAATCAGGGGACACAAGCTGGTAGAGTGGCGTTGGTTTGATTGAGTCGGTATCGAGAGGGAGTCGCTCTACCAGCATGAACCCAAGTCTGTGTGAATGTAAATAGAATGAGTAATCAAACTGGGCTGTGGTCGTTACGGCTGGGCTACATTGACAGGAAGAATTATTGTTGTACTGCACTATGTTCCCAAATGTATGCCCTTTCGCCTTCACCAACCTTCATTGATCGGCGTGGTGAGGTATGGTCAAAACACATTCCTGCGGAGGGAGCTGGTAGGAACGTTGGGTTGCTGGGTCAATGGCCAGGGTCAACGGCGGCGTGGTGTATTCCGCAAATATTGCCCGACTGTGAGGGCGGGCACAAGCCGGCGTGAGTAGGTTAAACGTTGAGTGTTATAAGGGCACCACGGGGTGACCAGCCCCTCCCCACCCAGCCCCACCCCACCCAGCCCCACCCCACCCACCCTCCCCACCCAGCCCCTCCCCACCCTCCCCACCCAGCCTCTCCCCACCCTCCCCTCTCCACCCAGCCCGACCCCTCCCATTTTTGGATGCACGACGGACAGACGGACGGACACAATAATCTCCTGTGGGCTAGTGGAACCAGGTGGTTCCTACCAGTATAACCCCGATGGTGCACGCCACGGATAGGCCCTCATCCAGTAGGGGATTGACAAGGGCTGTGCATACGTACATACATGTGCCGTTGAATATCATGAATTGTCATATAAGATACCTAGGAAAGTGTACATATATGGGCCTTAGAAATGTATAATCATTCTCATCAAGTAACGGAGCATCCCAGGAGTGAATCACGTGAAAGTCCGACAATAACCTTATAAATTGTTCTCAAGTATCAAAAGTGTCTGGTTTTTACTGAATATGAAATCAGTCAACCCAGAGGTGGGGGAGATAATTCAAGAAAATTCTGGCAGTAGAAGAGTTAACCGGAGTGGTGTTACTTTATATTCTGTGGCTTAGAAGGTTCACTTTTTTCCAATTGCGTTAAAAGCTGAAGTTGGGGGTGTATAATATAACCTGGTTTGTCTAAATCTTGCCTCCTGGACATGGACGTTTCAATCGACGCTCAACGTCCAATCTATATATATATCCCACTTTATCCGCTGGCTGGAAATTAGAAAGTAAGGAGAGAGAAAATGTTTTACCGGAACTGTACGCAAGCTGATTGTAAAAAAAAAAATACGCGTGGAGACAGAGAATGGAGTTTGTTTACTGCTACGGTGACACTGTTTATACGAGCGGTGTTGTGCACTAATTGTAAAATGTGCACCAGCAATAACATTAACACTGAATTTCGTACGTAAAATATTAATGTTTAATTTATCTATCATCGTTGGTTCAAATTACATCTCACACTTGCTGTGGAAGCACAGACAAAGCTGGATATGCAATCTGGCAGTGATCCAGCTTTGTGGCGTAGCCCCTCAGCACGTTGGCACAGGGTAGAGGGAAGTGGAAGAAGAGGAAGAGGCTGTAGAGAATGTCTGGATGATATGAGAGATTGGTGCCAGAGAGATGTGGCATAGCCTCGGCACGTTGGCACAGGGTAGATGGAAGTGGAAACAAGTGGCAACATTTTGCGGTGGACACCTACGGGCTTTCTGCCCGTGGGGTTTTATGATGATGATGATGATGAAAAGTGTACTATTGTGGTAAAGCTGAGATGGACCGTGACATGTTTGTGTTTACCTTCCAGAGAGGCACACTGTGGGACGAGCTGGAAAAACTCCGCAACAAGCACAGCTTCATGACGGAGGAGAGGATCGTCGACATCTTCCGTGGCATCTGCAGCGGCCTCAAGGACATTCATGACAAGGGCTTTGCGCACAGGTCTGTATGCTCATCGGCAGCGTCATCATCATCGGCAGAAATGATCAATCCAGCAGTGGAATTGATCATTGGCTGATGATGGAGTCGAACAAAACACCCTTTAGATGGGGCTTTCTAAAGCTCCCTCTAGTGGGGAGGCCTTACAGCCAGCAGTGGCATGAGCAGGCCATTGCAGGGCTGCGCCTTTGACTTCACCGTGCCGCCCACATCAAATTGGATTTTTAAAAAAAATAGTTTTGTCATTAACACCGTGAACTCTGAAACAACGGAGGCATTGAAGCAATCCAGTGCGCATCAACTGAACTCACTTCCTGGCTAACCAAACTGGACACAAGACTTTTATGTTGCCAGTCATTTCAGCCATAACCAGTCATCCAACCTTTAGAACTGCTTTTTGTGTTTCGTTTTTTGTCCTTCCCCCACACCCCCGATTAGCAGCACAGGTGGCTATGTACGGTGCGAAAGAAGTTCAACATACTTACACACAGCCAAATTACTCAATTGGGACAATACAGAGCAATCATTGCCCCCCCCCCCCCCCCTTACCGGCAGACTACTGACCCAGGTCACTTGCAAAATGAGACTATCCTGGTCACTTGAATTCTCGCCTGGTCAAAACAAAATAAGCGTGAACCTCGATGCACAAGAGGCAGAGGTCGCAAACGGGTTTTGATTCCTTACCCGTACCCGGCCGCACCAGGGTCGCAAACGGGTACCCGTACTCGGCCGTACCCGTACCCTACCCGTACCCGGCCGGGTACGGGTAGGGTACGGGTATCGGGTACCTGATTGTGACCTCTGGGATAAAGCCATGTTGCAGGCGCGGGTGGGTTGATTCTAGGAACTTGAATTGTGAGAAGAGACAAGACGTTGGGAAATGAGTGACAAACAGTTACTCACCAGTCACTCACAGTCTACCCGTACCTGTAACCGGCCGCACCAGGGTCGCAAACGGGTGCCCGTACCCGGCCGGGTACGGGTATCGGGTAGGGTACGGGTATCGGGTACCCGGTTGCGACCTCTGGCAAGAGGCTGTGGAGCGGTTACGGCAACGCGCATGTCTCTGTGATTCTGCAGAGACCTGAAACCCACAAACGTCCTTCTTTCCGACGAGGACGTCCCCGTCCTCATGGACCTCGGCTCCATGGAGAAGGCTCGCATCGAGATAAAGAACTCGCGGGAGGCGATGGCACTGCAGGTGATGCAAACGTACCTCGTCGTCCTTCGTAACTATGGGAAGGGCTAGACGCACGCGGTACATGTACCCACCCGCGTACCTTGGCTTCCGTGGTGCGGTCGCACTGCGACATGTTGGACAATGTAAGGTCATGTCACCCGTTTTGCTCGATATGAATTTTTTGCTTTTTTTTATTTAAACGTGTGTTTTATTGCGAAATATGTGCGCGATGATAAAATAATGAATGGTGGCCTTACCCACGGTCTTGCTTGTTTCCTAGCAGCACAACTTTTAAGTCGGCCTTAACAATGGAAGTGGCTCATGTCATTATATATGTTGTGTGTAACCGACCACGTTGTGTGTTATACGCATTTTAGATGATAAAGTTGCAGATTTGAGAAGACTTCTTAAGCCAGGATTATTTGGAGTAAAAAAATGACAAGTAATATTTACTCATGATATAAATCAGAATATCACAATCAGAATATGTATTTATACTGGAGGAATCCGATGAGCAATAAAGCTCGTTTTCACAGATGTCCAGTCGAATTTACAGTAGAGCACAAAAACGAAAATCAAATAGCGAAATACATTTACACGGTTATGGGAAACTGATATTGTGATAATTGTCATATTGTGAAAATGTATGCCGTATCGTGTTTGTTTTGGCAGAAATGTCGCAGAGACTCTAGTTGATGTGTGGAGCACGCGAGATCTTGTGTCCAGAGATGTCCCGTGTCTAGATTACATGTAATTTAAGTCTATATAATGTCATTACATTTGTAATTTTTTATTGGTAGCTAAATTACACAGCTCAAAGTAATGAGTAATTGGCATCTAAATTACACCAGACACATTTAATTGCCAATTTGTATCTATATTACATTACGTCACTGCAGTCATTTGTACTTTAAATGTGTTTTTCTTCGCCTCTGCCTCCTTCAACTTGTGTCTTGCATCTCTTGCCGTGTGGGCGCACGCACGTGTGTGTGTGTGCATGCGCGCCGTGTGCAGGATCGGGCTGCAGAGCGCTGCACCATATCGTACCGTGCCCCAGAGCTGTTCACCGTTCCGAGCCACTGCATCATTGACGCACGGACAGACATCTGGGTCCGTATCGCACACTCGCAGACAATGAGGCCTTCCCCCGCACCTCCGATATGCGCGCTCGGCTACGTACGGCGCGGAAGACGTTCAACACACCACGCACGTTGAGGACTCGGAATAGCAGACTGACTGTTTCGTTTCAGCCACACTATGTTCAAGCACCACCACCACGACATTTCATAAAAAGGTCGTCCAGGGGCTTTGTGTGGCCACGTGATTGTCAGCAGAGGGCAGTCCAGAAATACATCCGTTGTTGTGCTGTACGTCTCTGCTCTCGCCACATCTACGCTCCCCGCCTTCAACAACCCCTGCTCACCAGCGTGGTGAAGCATGGTGGCCACGTAACCCCCACGACCCACGTGAGGAAGACCTCGTCTGGGCGCGAGATTGACAAAAAGGCTGTGACGCGCACGTACGCGTCAATCGTCTGGCTTGTTTGAGCTCGCCCGTCTCGCGTTTGTTTCGCCACCGCAGTCCCTGGGCTGCGTGCTCTTCGCCATGATGTTCCTGGAGGGCCCGTTTGACGGCGTGTTCCAGCGCGGCGACAGCGTCGCTCTCGCGGTGCAGAGCAGCGTCAACATCCCGTCTAGCAGCAGGTGACGACGCCAACAACGGGCATAACATCGTAGCCATGATAATAATAATTGCAGTAATACTTCGATTTAAGGATTTCGTGACTGCAGGGATTCATATTCTTGGTTCTCTAGGTAAAGTCATGTAGAAGGGAAATAATAAAAGAATAAAAATAAAACAATTTCCTTCTTTGTGACTTTACCGAAAGAACCAAGAATATGCAGTAATACTGCATAGGTTTTTTTCTGGTTGGGTCGTACAGCTCTCCGATGTTTTTGGTCGCATTGTGCGAGCGTGTTGTTCGACGCGACGTCCGACGTTTCGCTGTGGGTGCTGGCGGCTCCATCAGGAGCGAAACATGGGACATCGTGCCGAATAACAATGACGACACGATACAATCTGGAAACGCGCATGAGAACTGCAGTGCTGCTTTATTAGCTCACTGTCAGTGTAAGTATTCGACATTTCCAGACACTTCAGCGGTTTCATGTTGTCATGACTTCCTGAGGCTAATCAATTTTTATTCCTCCCCGTGTAGCTGGAGGCCATGTCACCATTCACTCCCCACGCAAAAAAAAAGTGATTTATAGACAGCGAAAGGTGCGATCGTGATGAGAGGGTAATTCCAGCCGTCATGCCGTGTGTGTCGCATCCAATCACCGTTGCTCCCGTGTATAAGGGTGAGGGCTTCGTGTGTTAGACCACCAAGATTCAAAATTGACCGGAGTATGTTCGGCAGCTGTAGGACAATTAGATGATTAGGCCGTGCCAGATTGTCCCCACAGTGATGAAGGGGAGGGAGGGCTTGTCCAAACAAAGCCCCTCTGGGTTCGCAAGGCAGCGGTAAGGAAATGATGGCTATGGTATCCAACAAGAGGTGGAAACGGCGAACTGTTGACTCCTTGTGGTTGCGATTTTTCGGCGAAAATTTGCAGCAGTGCCCTCCTTGCACTGCGTTAATGCACACATCGCGCCGTGCGCTGCGATGTAGGTTATGTTTCACAGCGTATTCCCAATTATAACCGGAGAGAATCCGTCATGTGCAACTTATTTCGTTTTAAACCATATTCATAACATCCTCAATGCATTTATTCATTTTTATCATCTCCACGAGTAGAATAAGGTGGTTACTTTAGGAGGGAAGGAAGGATATATGTTTATAACCATCCCATCAAAGTTTCGAAACGACTTTAATTGATTGAAGAGAGTGAGCAAATGGAAACATGGCGATTGTGACGGTCACACAACATGTCACGTAATTTCTGTAAAACGTACAAGCCCTTTAATTTTAAATCACACCCTATGCTCTAACGGTGGACGTCCAAGGTCCTGTGACGTCGTTCGCAAGAGTATGCCACTATGTGCCAGCGTCAATGAGTCCAACCAACACTGACAAATGAGAAAAATTGCCCCGCAGAATTACACCAAGTTGGGATTATACAGAGACCCCACATAGCTTGGGGCCATCGTTGATGCTGGATTTGGGTTGCTTTCCAGCTTGTCTGTGGCTTCCTGCCCCGACGAGCTGGGTGGAGTTAATGGGGCGGGGGGGGCCCTTTCGTGAGTAAACCTTTCTGATACTCTGAATTTTGATTGAAAAAAAAAGACTCAACTGCTAATCTTCACCGCCAAGACACCAGCTCCACCAGTCAAAGGGAATGTGTGAACATTTCACACCCTCCGAATAGCATAGCACCAGCCGAGCGAGTGGGTATAGTGAGCAACACGAACTATGATCTTCTACTCATGCGCAAGTGCCAGCTCGATAGGGCCTGAGTTGATGGGCATGTGCGAAGACAGTTTATGCTACTGAGGGTATGGATGGTACCGAGGGTATAGACGCAACCGCTGGTATAGATGGTACTGCTGGTATGAAAGGTTACCGTTCGTGTTGATGCTGTTGCTGGCGTAGCTGCTACTGGAGACCTACATGCAGGCGGCTTGACCACTCACGTAGCGCGCTATGGGTCTCCGTGATTGGTCCCCGTGAATGGTCCCTGTGATTGGTCGAGCGAGCCGACTCCCCGAGTGGATCACATCACGGTAATGTCGAGTGTAACTTTAAGTACATTTCATGTAATCATCTGCGAGAACGGCTTTTTTGTTGTTACCACGTTAGCAGAAGCAACACAGTCGTGCACTTAAGAAAATAAATATTGCTCTTGCAAAAATGGTTATTTTATGGCACATTTGGAGCGGTGCAAACACGCGAGCCAGTTGCTGAGCGGGCACAAATTAGGCTTAATTTCCACTCTTTTAATGCCTCATTTCACACGTGTTTCAAAGGGCACTTTGTTTAAAATTGCACATTCTCCAGAGTTTTACTACACACAATTGCAAAATGGTGCTTTTTAGTGTATCCGAATAAAAGATAAGGCAATGAAGGTCCCTCTTCCCGTGTGATTAGAGAGGCAAAGGTGTTAGCGAGGGCATGTCGCTTGAAGGTGATGGCAGGTCGGACGATAAAGTCCTGTTTGCAAGCATTGGGCACATTTTAAGTGAAACAAATAAGAATCGTAATCGGTAGCGTAGAGAGCTAATGGACAGGTATTTAAAAAACATGAAGACAACCCCATGGCCAGTGTGAGGGGTTAACAGCGAAGTATTCACATCCCAGCGGTTCGGTGAATTGTCCCAATTCAGGGTGGCGATTATTTTTCATTACTTTTTTTTATTCATCTTCTTTGTTTTGTTTCCAGATCGTTCCCTTTGGTTTTTGCAGTTTTCCCTCGCTCCATTCACGGGAAAAATAACTTTCATTCATCTATAAAATCAACCGGAACCTCCAGTAAATCACGTGACTTCTGAGTGGCCACCCCGACTGTGAATCCCCTCTCCGCGCCGCCCGCTGTGAAAACAGCAGCCGCAGCAGCAGCGTCAAGATCCTGATGTAGCCTCTTCCTTCACCCCATCATTATCTCTCCTGAACCCAGTGGTCCCGTTTCTCTATTCCTTTCTCATCCTCCCATTTGTTTATTAGTCTCATGTTTTGTTGTCTTCACTTCCTGTTCCTTTTTGAGTTTCCATTCCTTCTCTCCTTGACTCCACCACTCCCCTTCCCGTGGTGTGCGACCATGGGTTCGAAGCTGCCAGTTTTTTCGTAATTTGTCAAAGAATCCAACACGGATGATTCTGTGTTTAAAAAAAAATGAATCGAGCACAAGAAACATTTTTAGGGTGCCTCGCTATATATCTTGTTTTTTTAATGCTTCGATGTATTCCACGGGGAGGGGTGTGCTGCACGGCGGGGGGAAGGGGTTAACCGATGGTCGTTTAACTCCGCAGGTATTCACAACCTCTGCGCACACTGCTAACCTCGCTTATGGACGTGGACCCCTCGGAGAGGCCCACGGCCGACGGCGCCCTGGAGCAAGCGAACGAGCTGCGTGGCGCCTTCTCTTCCACGCACAACACGGCCGTCTGAGTTTCAGGGGGGCCGGCCCCCCCCCCTTCGCAAACCGGCCGCCGCTCCCAAAGTGGCTTTCCGGGGACAGTTTCAGGAGGCCGAGCTTGCGTTGACAAAGAGCGCAAGCCAGCCGTCGCGTCTTCCCACGGCTTCAGAGCACCGCAACGAGGCGTTGTCATCGGTGGTGTTGTTGTTGTTCAGGCTCCTCGCTCAGAACATTTTAACTCGTTCAACGCATTCCACACGACGACGACAACAAACCTCTCTTCGTTACTCGGTGACGTCGGCGCAGCGCTTGTGTCAGGCGAGGTGCGTTTTGAGGCCGTGCGAAGTGGCGAAGGTTGGCTGGAGCGCTCTTATGTGCTATGCTGGTTATATAGCATTCCACGCACAAACACAACAACTTTCCGTCACTTGCCAGTGATTGGTGGTGACCACACCATGGTACCTCCTTGTGTGAACGCTAGGTGCATGTGCACGACCCGTGAAGTTACAAAGGTTATACACACAAATGCACGTACATTTGTACAGAGTCAAAAGCAGAGGTATCACCGACGGCTTAAATGGACTTTTGGAGCAATTGCTCTCATCGAACACCTGCTAAGGGCCGGGACATCACCCCGAGCTGATGGGTGGTTAGGTCAGTACGATCAGTGTGTCTGCAGCGCTAACTGTAGACACACTGCACCAGGTATGCATTTTACACTGAGTCAACCCAGGTGGGGGACCACGTCCAGTTTTCCAAACCGGTTCTGTCACTGGCTGCGTGTGTGCGCGCGCGAGCGAGGCCAGGAGTCGAAGCCAGTGCCCGCTTGAGATTGTTAGTGCCGTGTGATCACGGCTTTGTCACCGTTTCCCCTGAAACGCACACATGCTCTCGCGTGCTTGTGCATCGAAGCTGCTAAGGGGAGGAGCATTCGTGTCAGAGGTTGCAAACGGGTTTTGATTCCTTACCCGTACCCGGCCGCACCAGGGTCGCAAACGGGTACCCTACCCGATACCCGGCTACCCGTACCCGGCCGGGTATCGGGTAGGGTACGGGTACCCGATTGCGACCTCTGGGATGTAGCCATGTTGCAGGCGTGGGTGGGTTGATTCTAGGAACTTGAATTGTGAGAAGAGACAAGACGTTGGGAAATGAGTGACAAAGGGTTACTCACCAGTGACTCACGGCCTACCAGTACCCGTACCCAGTCGCACCAGGGTCGCAAACGAGTACCTGTACCCGGCCGGGTACGGGTATCGGGTAGGGTACGGGTATCGGGTACCCAATTGCGACCTCTGATTCGTGTTCAGTCGGGCGCAACGCCTGGACCTTGGCTGCTACTGCCCTGCCCAGATGAACGTAGAAAGGGGGCGAATTACAAGTATGCTTCTTTTTGTTCGTTTGACTCTTGCCTGTATTATCATTAGTATATATCAGACATGGTTGTTACTCTACTGGTGGATGAAGACCTCCCCAAGTTGCGATGGGGCCGATTAATTTGGGGGGGGTGGGGGGAGTTCAATTGTTTGTGGGTAACGAATAAGAGGACGAAAACTTGAAATTGCACATTATCTAAATATCGCGACAGTACCGTCATGCAATGTCACACATTTAACTAAACTTCTGAGCTTCATTTATAACATCTGTAGTTTAAACAGGTTCTTACACATGCCTTTCTGCACATTGGTAAATATGTTTCGGGAGTTCCCCCCCACCCCAGCAATGCCGAATGCATTAGCAGCATCACCTCTCTGGGATTGTCAAAGGAGCAAACCAAAGGAGGGTTTAATAGGGGGGGGGGTGGAGGGGGGGGTGTCTTTTTAGTGACTGATCCTAGCGAAACTCGGCACATCTTGAGTTTAACGCAACCAGCTGGCCGCATTCACTTGCTCCGTTTGATTACCATCCTATGGGGCATTTATCCCCGGCATCTTCACGTGCAACGTTCAATACAGGGACTCCTCAACTTACCGACTTTCGACTTACGACCTTTAAGAGATACGAACAAACCTAGTTGCCTGTTTGGACCGAGATCCATAAGTTCAACCAGCGTGCAATAGATGCCGGTGGTGGCATCTACACATGCAGACGATGAAGAACCAGTGGCATCTACAGGAGATCATACAGCGTTTAAAGCCATTGCCCGTGTTTAGTGGACACGCCGTACAACACGTTTGTAATCGACAGGAGTAAAGTTGGACTTACGAACAAATTGACTTACGAACAGAGGTCTTGAACGTAACTTGTCCGTAAGGAGAGGAGTCCCTGTGCCAAGGTTTTTGAAGAGTTTAGTCCTCTTGTATATGTGCGTACTTATTTTTACGCGTATTTATGCAAAATATCGCATTCTTGTCCACGTGTCAGAAGTGTTCGAGTGGTATTGATATCATGGCCGTGTTGTGGACATTGGACACCGTACCTTAAGAGTGGCATCCAAGATGGTAACGTGCAGCGTTGGATACCAGGTATTGAACATGTCTGGTCTTTACACATCCACCCTTTTGTTGAAGAAAAATAGCATTAATTTCCACACGTGTACTGGTAACGTGATGCAGTGTCGAGTGGTGTTAATATTATTGAGTGCAAAGACTCCTTGTATAGTGATTCCCAGTGTTTACAGGATCAATAGATCGACTTTTTGCGTACGTCTACTGTGTTTGTGCAAGGCCACACTGACCTGCTTAGTGTAGCTGGTAAGTAGACTATTGTGTAAGGGGCCATCCATTTAGTACGTACGCTAATATCTGACAACTTGACCCGCCCCCTCCCCCGAATCCTATAGAACGGCCGATATTTAATCAACGCAGAAACGATCAAGGATTAATTATATTAACGTGTTTCAGCAAACAGACAGTCCACCGCCAGCTGCATTAAAGAATTAAGTTGTGTACCTTGGCCACTTATTTTGCTGAGCTGCATGATAGCTGCTGTCAGGGTTACGGTGGCACACGAGTGACACCTCTCCCACAGTCCCACCTCTCCCGGTAGTGATTGTCTGACAGCTGAAGAAACTGAACTGTGGCTCATTTGAAGGCCGATGTAGACATCGAGGTTTCACCCCCCCCTCCCCCGTTTCCTATGCGTACGGACATTGTCAGTAGACCCCACATACGCAAGCGTACGCATTTTAGTTAACCCCCTTCCCCCTCCATGCGTACGTACTAAATGGATGGCCTCTAAGTAGACGATTCTGCGTTGGTGTAGGTGTACTGCTGCTGTTAATGGTCTCTCTTTGCTGTGTGCCTTTTTTGGGGGGGTTTGTCTTTGTTAATGTATGTCCTTTCCCCCCACCCCGCATGATGCATTCCACTGCAACTTTAATTTGTGGCGGGGAGGGGGCAAGGGGGCGAGGGGGTTCAGTCTGAAATGGCAACTGAAAGTCGGAACGATTTTCAGATGCACCGTACAAGAGGTTATTCTAAATAAACTTCACTGTTTTCACCCCAAAAAAAAAAACAAAGTCTAGAGCAGTGGTTCTTAAACTTTGACTGCAGCCTTGCACCCCTTTGGTTCTCAATCGTAAACAAAAAATACGTAAGTTTGATAAAAACAAAGTGGTTGTACTTGCCAGTATTTTGTGTTTCGATTATTTACCTTTCTCAAGAAAATCTTGCCGAGTTTCGCACCCCCAGAAAGGACCTCTCGTACCCCCCTAAAGGGGGTGCGTGCACCCCAAACTAGGAACCACTGGGCCGGAGTAACCAGAGAGGAACGACGTCGTCAAGCGAGATGCTGCTGCGCTTTGCGGCTCTCCCGACGGCGGCTTCTGGCCCCCACGTGGCCGCGTTCTCGCCGTGCGACCTCCTGAAGAAGCGCGTGGAGCGAAACGTCGGGACATCCTGCCGGAACAGCGCGCGGCGACGTCTGCCCGAAAACATTTCGTAGAGCTACACGCAAAACCGTTGTGTAGATTTTGACTTGTTGTTTTTTTTTTTTGGGGGGGGGGGGGAGGAGGGTGGTCGCCTCCCACTATCGATGCTCGCTTTTTTTGCCACCTGTGCCCGATGGCAGCCAAAACTGGCGCCACTGAACAACTCTCGCAGCGGGGCGGGGGGGGGGTGGGCTTTGAGCGAAGCGGCAAAGCCAGCGGACGGGTAACTCCGCTCGTCCCGAACTCTTCATCTGCGTGTGGTTGCGAGCGGGCGGGGGAGAATGAAATAGGAGTGAAACGGAAGTCCCTTTATTGTTCAAATCAGAGAGCGAGACAGAGCGAGAGAGATATTGTAAGGGGCACGGTGACGACTGCACGGCAGATTCTCGCATTATTTGTGCCGCGGTGGGAAAAGCGTCAATAACTAAACATCTCTCTCGCGTTCCATAGATGGAGAAGAGTTCGCACGCTAGAACGACGTGGAGTTGTTTGGAGGGGGGGGGGGGGGCCCAGCGGCTTGACTCCCGCGTGCAACAACGGAGCTTCTGCCTTGGCTAAATCAGATTTTCTGGAGCGCGTTTGCTCTCAGAATGCGGGGGGGGGGGGGGGCTCGTTCACGGTTAGAGTTTTGCCCTTTTTTAATATTTTTATTTTATCCGCTTTAAAATCCCGTTATTCCCGTGAAGACGACATTTTGCCCATTTTGCAGCCCGTAATGCGATTTATATCGAGATATATATTTACTGATGAAAATAAGCAATGAGAAAGAAAGGTGTACGGGAACAACAACAAAAACAACGGCCCCACACATCACCGAAACCACCAAAAAAAATGTGTGAAGCGTGCAATCCGGCAGGTGCCACATGGGGCTGCCTGCCACGCGTGATGTGCCTGCGTAGCGCCGAGACGCGGCTAACGACAAGTCGGTATTGCTTCACACGCTGTGTTCAATTGTCAAGTCGCACGAGTGCGATTTTTCCGTAAACAATATATTTTTCGATGAATGCCACCCCCAGCCCCCCTCCCCTCCTCCCCCAAAGCCTCGTCATATGCAGGACACGGTATATCCATCCCCGCATTATTTCGAGGGCACCCGTGGAGATTTCTGCGAGAATTCGGTGCCATTACTTTTGAATGATCTCTTGCATATACCCGGATTGACCGTTGGGGGAACACTTTGCGAAGAACGCAAATCTGATTGTGCTCATCGTTGGCAATGGCAGTGCACAAGGTTTGCTATGTTTGAGCCCATCCATCATTTTGCGTTGCTAGTTCGATTTCGGGCGTTGGGTTTTTTTCTTTTTTCCCCTGCACTTTTGTGCGATGGCGAATGGAATTCTTCAGCGGAGAGATCGAGAGAGAGAGAGAGAGATCTTCACCGCCAGGAACGTTGGGTTGCTCGGTCAATGGCCAGGGTCAACGGCGGCGTGGTGTATTCCGCAAATATGGCCGACTGTGAGGGCGGGCACAAGCCGGCGTGAGTAGGTTAAACGTTGAGTTTTATAAGGGCACCACGGGGTGACCAGCCCCTCGCCACCCAGCCCCACCCCTCCCATTCCCCACCCAACCCCTCCCCTCTCTACCCAGCCCCACCCCTCTCATTTTTGGATGCACAACGGACGGACGGACGGACACTAATCCCCTGTGAGCTGGTGGAACCAAGTGGTTCCTACCAATATTAAACGGCCCAAAGAGCAGTCTCACAAGAGCTGAACTGTCTCAAACTCCTTTTTTTGGCTGCCTGCGATCAAGCTCGCTGAAGCAGAGCTCAGCTCGTAGTTGAGAGCAGGGGTAAGGGCAAGTTTTTTTTTTATTTTGCCCCTTCATGAGTATCAAACAGGACTTTTAAATTGATCAATTTGGCTGGCCACGCACGAACACGCACCTCGGCCTTGCTCACGCCGACGCGCTCTCGGATGTCGGCTCGCGATCTCCGAGGTCGACAACATTTTCCGCGAGGGTGCTCGGAGCGATACACAAGTATAACCCGTAAAAACAAAGTTTTTCACTATAAATCCTTTATATGCGTGGCGGCTAGAGTCCTCTCGTCCTCTGGCTTGAGATGGCTGCCACCTATGGGACAGATGATGGCATTGCACCATGAAGCAATTGGTAATTAAATATAATATTTTTGTCCTAAAACGTGTAAAATTTTTTTTTTTTCACGAACATTAATTGTCACGCACAACGAGTCTGTGTGGAAAATGTCAGCTCGATTGGATCACGGGAAGTGGGTTAAAAAACGACCGAAAGATTTGCACGGTCGTAAGCAAGCAAGCGAACTTAATATAAATGATTTATAAACAAAAATATCCCCCTCGAGGTGACGGGCGTCACGTGGCCGCGGGGTCGTGAAGGAATTTAAAGTCGCGCGTCCGACGATCTCTCCACAACGCCTGGCGCTCGCTGATTTGCGAATATAATGTGGCGGTGCAGCGAGAAGCGATGACATCTAATTTGGTTATTCGACTGCAATAACCATTACATCCTTAATTCTCACAACTCTCGCCCCCCCCCCCTAACTGATAATGGTGTGTTGCATAGCAATGACATTTTTTTCACTTTACATCAACACTTTAATGAGGTGGGATCATAACGCAAAGCTTGACTCGGCCGTAAATGGAACTTGGGTATTGAGTTTTAATCTCGATCGCTCGGCTTCCACACAGCCCAGAAATCCCCGCCCCGTTCACATGCAATTATGGTTAATTGCTTGTGTATGTCGGTGTGGAATGGAATAGGCCCGAAAAATCGGCCTGGAAGAGTACGGACAGGATTATTAGATCGACATCTCGCCACCATGGCACGAGATGTTAACTACCTCGCCTGGTACACAGGAGATCGTGGGTTCGATCCCGACCCTGACGCCTGCTGCTGTATATTTGTAGTTTACGTGTCTCTCTCTCTCTCATCATCATCACGGTGGCTATACAGGAGATCGTGGGTTCGATCCCGACCCTGACGCCTGCTGCTGTATATTTGGAGTTTGCGTGTCTCTCTCTCTCTCATCATCATGACGGTGACAATGAGATATTAACTACCTCGCCTGGTATACAGGAGGTCGTGGATTCAATCCCGACCCTGACGCCTGCTGCTCTATATTTGTAGTTTACGTGTCTCTCTCATCATCATCACGGTGGCTCGGAGATATTAACTACCTCGCCTGGTTTACAGGAGATCGTGGGTTCGATCCCAACCCTGACGCCTGCTGCTCTATATTTGTAGTTTACGTGTCTCATCATCATCACGGTGGCTAGGAGATGTTAACTACCTCGCCTGGTTTACAGGAGATCGTGGGTTCGATCCCGACCCTGACGCCTGCTGCTGTATATTTGGAGTGTGCGTGCCTCTCTCTCTCTCACCCGTCGTCATGTGTGATGTTCTCCGAGACCTCCGGTTTTTCCCCCCCACATGTATAAACGTCACGCGTTTAGAGTACTTGGCTGTTGTACATTTCCACGTGACGATGATAAGCCACTTCGTTGAACTATCATTTGCGATAGCAAAATCGCTTCTGAAAAAGAGCTACTCAGCTCAGTAGGGCCTTACCTGGCAAAATAAAATATATCTTCTTGGTTCTTTCGGTAAAGTCACGTAGAATGGAAATAATAAAATAATAAAAGTAAAACATAATAAAATTCTTCTCACGACGTTTCGGCCACAACGCAAGCAGCCGTCCTCAGGTGGAGAGCATGTCTGTCGAGGTCTGTCTACTCGACAGACATGCTCTCCACCTGAGGACGGCTGCTTGCATTGTGGCCGAAACGTCGAGGTCTGTCTACTCGACAGACCTGCTCTCCACCTGAGGACGGCTGCTTGCTTTGTGGCCGAAACGTCGTGAGAATTATTTTATTATGTTTTATTTTTATTATTTTATTATTTCCATTCTACGTGACTTTACCGAAATAACAAAGAAGATGAATCCCTGCAGTCACGAAAGCTTTAAATCGAAAAATAAAATATAGTTTAGCTTGAAATTGTCCTTCAAAGTCTGCCTCTGTTGCATAAACATTTTATACGTAAAGATTTTATGCATAAACATTTCATGGGTATTATATCTGCCCCGACTGATTGACCACCCACACCCAGGGCATTTTTTGTGCACGGTGTAATGTCATTTTCGAACAGATGTTCATATAAATACGGCCTTTTCACACCCGGTAATGCGTTCTTAATCTCGCGTACGCTCCCTGTCAAAAGCACAGGAAAACGTTATGGACTCTACCCCCATGTTTAAAGTGGTGTGTGCGTCACTTGTTGTCTGGCACGGTAAATCCTGACTTAGCATGTGTTGTTCACACTAACACAGTTTCACTATAACGCGGTTTCACTCTAACACAGTTTCACTATAACACAGTTTCACTATAACGCAGTTTCACTATAACACAGTTTCACTATAACGCAGTTTCACTATGACGCAGTTTCACTATAACGCAGTTTCACTATAACGCAGTTTCACTATAACGCAGTTTCACTAAAACGCAGTTTCACTAAAACGCAGTTTCACTATAACGCAGTTTCACTATGACGCAGTTTCACTATAACGCAGTTTCACTATAACGCAGTTTCACTATAACGCAGTTTCGCTATAACGCAGTTTCACTATAACGCAGTTTCACTAAAACGCAGTTTCACTATAACGCAGTTTCACTATAACGCAGTTTCACTATAACGCAGTTTCACTATAACGCAGTTTCACTATAACACAGTTTCACTATAACACAGTTTCACTATAACACAGTTTCACTATAACACAGTTTCACTATAACGCAGTTTCACTAAAACGCAGTTTCACTAAAACGCAGTTTCACTATAACGCAGTTTCACTATGACGCAGTTTCACTATAACGCAGTTTCACTATAACGCAGTTTCACTATAACGCGGTTTCACTATAACGCGGTTTCACTAAAACGCAGTTTCACTATAACGCAGTTTCACTATAACGCAGTTTCACTATAACGCAGTTTCACTAAAACGTAGTTTCACTATAACGCAGTTTCACTATAACGCAGTTTCACTAAAACGCAGTTTCACTAAAACGCAGTTTCACTATAACGCAGTTTCACTATGACGCAGTTTCACTATAACGCAGTTTCACTATAACGCAGTTTCACTATAACGCAGTTTCACTATGACACAGTTTCACTATAACGCAGTTTCACTATAACGCAGTTTCACTATAACGCAGTTTCACTATAACGCGGTTTCACTATAACGCGGTTTCACTATAAGGCGGTTTCTGAGCTGTCGACGAGGAACTACTTTTTTGAGCTGCGCGGCTAAGCGGAGTGATACGGTGACGTGTGCGGCGTAGCACTCAATTTTTTGTCCCGCAATCTCACTGTGCACGCTCGCATCCATCACGTCTATGCCAAACGTCGTCGTGACTTGATTTTGATGGCGAAATAGTTTTCGCTGAACGCTTATTTCGCTTAAAGATGGCACTTTTTAAGGAACGCGTTAAACGAGGACTTACCGTAACCTATTTGTGCACGGTGTAAATAATCGCCTACAGATGTTCAAATATCAGATCTTTTCACATATCCATCCCTTAACTCAGTTCCCAGTGAGTCGGATATGCGACGTTCTGTACTAATTTTTATAAAATTAAACATTGCTTTTGTTCCCCCCACCCCCCCCCCCCCCATGGTTTTCAATCTTTCTCATTAATGTAAAGAGCAATTTATATTTTTAAAACCGCAGCTGGCTCGTGTGAAAAAATATGTTAAGAGAAAAAATCATAACTGTTGCAGTGTGCAAATTGAGCGGCATTTTGTGAACGTCGCTCAGAAAAAAAGTGTTAAACACCGCGAATCTTTCGCAAACGTGCAAACGCCATGCCAAGATTAATTCAGAAATTTCAAACAAAAGCTGTGCATACGAGAAGTGGTTCTAAATGTTTGTCGGCGTATACATCGTAATTGCCGAGAGAGCCGTCTATGCACCTGGAATCACTTCACATATCAACGGATCGTAGTAGGTTCAGGAGTGATAGCAGTTCCGTTTAAGCGGTCTAGATTTGCTCTGAGGTTTTAAATTAATCTTGAAACTTTATATTTTAAAAAATGACTTTGCTCTTGGTACATGTAATTGCCTCGGCTGCTTATCCTGGGCTGTTCAACATTATAGCGTTGACTCAATGTGGATGACCTGTCTCCCACAATGTTAAGTCATCTTTTATTTTTTCCTCCCCCCACACACATGATTCACCGCATGGATTGTGAGATTCAGCATTGATATTCGACGAATCGGTGATCGTCGTCACAAATATTTGACCCCCCCCCCCCAGGTGCGTGACGTCATTAATGGACGGCCCCTTATTCAAGTTTGAAACTGGTGTTGGACAGTCTAGGGCACACAACCTCGGCGTGCCTTGTGTTGCGTCTCCTAAATGTGGAAGGAAAAACCGAAAGACCCGGAGAAAAATGCACACAACCATGAGAAGAGAAACATGCAATCTCAAAATCTACAGCAGGCGTCAGGGTCGGGATCGAACTCACGGCCTTGCTGTATACCAGGCGAGGTAGTTAACATCTCGCGACCGAGGAAGGACACAACAGACAATACAAACACATTCCTGCGGAGGGAGCTGGTAGGAACGTTGGGTTGCTCGGTCAATGGCCAGGGTCAACGGCGGCGTGGTATATTCCGCAAATATGGCCGACTGTGAGGGCGGGCACAAGCCGGCGTGAGTAGGTTAAACGTTGAGTTTTATAAGGGCACCACGGGGTGACCAGTCCCTCCCCAGCCACTCCCACCCCTCCCACCCCCCACCCAGCCCCACCCAGCCCCTCCCTACCCAGCCCCTCCCCACCCTCCTCCCCACCCAGCCCTACCCTCCCCACCCAGCCCCACCCTCCCCTTCCCACCCAGCCTCTCTCTCCCCACCCAGCCTCTCCCTGCACGACGGACACAATAATCCCCTGTGGGCTGGTGTAACCAGGAGGTTCTTTCCAGTATAAGCGAGACATGTACCACGTTTCTGGGAAGCTCAACTGGGACACGTGGCGTGAAAGCTGGCAACCCCTGCCTCCCTCCACCAGCCCCGCCACTCCGATTTTTGGATGCACGACGGACGGACGGACACAATAATCCCCTGTGGGCTGGTGTAACCAGGAGGTTCCTACCAGTATAAGTCTAAATACATATAACTTACCATAACCCCCCCTCCCCTAGCAATAGCCATAACAATTTACCAAACAACAAAAAGCGATGCGATTGGATTTGGAACACTGAAATATATTTTCGGAATTTTATTTGTCAGGCTAAGCTCGGGGGAAAAAACATGTAATTTGCCCGTCCTTGTTTATAGAGCGAATTTGGATTATATTCTAAACAGCTGCTGCAGTCTGAATCCAGTGTTAAAAATACTTGATCAGCATCTTTAGCTTTAGTGTTGCAACTGAATAAATTACGTTCAAGCTCAGTTCGTTTGACAATTTGCCCGCTTTAGAGAGTTAAAAAGCGCAGACTGAAAGTCGTCGTCGTCGTCACAGGAGTCGGAGAGACAGATGTTTGCGCCTCGGTGCTGCTTGATTATGCAATTACACACGATGCAATTAATTTAATCAATTTCCATTTCACCATTCCACAGCTTTCATGAAACGTAATAAAATAACCAGGTGGTCTTTGAGGTCGAAACAATGAGCTGGCATTGCCGAGGTCCTGGGTTCAAATCGGGGGCAGCTGTCCCGTGATTAAAATTGGGTTCTGAAATGTAGGGGAGTTGATGGCGTCAGCCTGCTCACCAAATATCTGTACAAAAATAACAAATCGTTTTATGATTACGTTTGGTCTGGCTGAATTCCCTCTTGAGAATAAAAAAAATCTGATTTGCTGTCTTGCAACAAGCTGAACAACATAGCTTTTGAGAAATTGCACCCCCATCACCCCCACCGCCCTCCCACGGTGTGAAATGTGAAAATGGAAGATTATTTGAAGGATTTCTAAAGAAGTGAAAGTCGTTTCTGCCGGCCATTGCCCGACACGTGTGGGTCACTAATCTATGAGATTTACAATTGGACTCTTCGTCAGTTGACACAGCCCAATTGGCATAACATCGGTTGGATAAAAAAAAACCTCAAAAAAAAGTCAAAACACAAACTATATATGTGTATAAGAGGTGTATAAGTTCGATCGCGTCAATAACACGTTCCTTCGGAGTGGACAGGTAGGAACTTGGTTGGACAGCGCATTCGTGCACGACAGACAAATATGCACGACAGACAGACAAATAATCCCTGGTGGGCAGTGTGGAACCTGTTGTTCCTACCTGTATAAATGTCCCGTAAAACCCCCTACCACCCGATACAGGCAATTAGTAAGGTTTGTCACGTAACTAGGACAGCACCACCGGTGTGTTGGCTGTGTCGGGTGGTGGCGGGTTTCATGACACATTTATATGTACCCACTCTAACCCAAACACCTCTATTATAGATAATATTGCTCGCAAAAGCCTCCTATGTGATAAACTAGCCGTGTATTTAAATATATTTCCTTACAGACCTGTGCCAACCAGTAGCAATGTTGACCTGCAAACTCTGGACCTGTGCCGTCATTCTGGTGGGGCTCGTCAGCAGTCTGGGTGCGCTAAAATAATACTGCTGGGTTCGCCAAATATTATGAAGTGCTTTCGCTCTCTCTCGCTTCACAGTTATGTGTGTGCTGTGGAGAGTGCGGTGATCGAAAATCCAACACGTGTCAGCTGCGTTAACTTCCAACCCATAGCCAGGTTTGCCCGCTGTTATCTGTCAATACAATCAATCATATGTCAATACGATCATCCCAGCCCTAACATTGCCAATGCCAATACAAACGTGTCTTTCATTTGCTGTGTGCACATTCTTTTTATATATACTATCATTTAAATAAACCTCTCTCCCTTGAATTTTGGATTGTATACATATATATTTTATATTGTTCTAATTACTAAGTCAAATTTCAAACCACTTTTGCAGAGTTGAAGAGGCAATTTAGCCGAATGCCACAATCTTCTCTCTTGAGCTGGTGTCTATCACAATGTGTGTGTGTCGAATTTGCACAGGATGTCACCTTGACATCCACGTGTTGCTGTTCAATGAACGGCGTACTGTGCAGCACTCTCTATGCCGTTCTTTCAAATGTGATGATTCTCGCAGTTGTTTTAAGATTGGCTGTGTTTGCTTACGCGGTAAGAAACAGCCTCATACCATACTTCACCACGCTGGTCCGTGAAGGTATGAATGTTAAACGTAACTTTAAAAAAACACTATTTTACCAGGTAAGGCCCTCTGAGATATATATAGTTATTTTTCAGAAGCGACCTGGCCACAAATGATAGCTCAATGAAGTGATTTCTCACGTGGACAAAATGTATAGCAGCCAAATAATCTAAAGGCATGTTGATCCTCAATGTGGAAGGAAAAACCGAAGGACCCGGAGAAAAATCCACACAACCACGGGAAGAGAAACATGCAAACTCCAAATCTACAGCAGGCGTCAGGGTCGGGATCGAACTCACGGCCTTGCTGTATACCAGGCGAGGTAGTTAACATCTCGCCACCGAGGAAGGACACAACAGACAATACAAACACATTCCTGCGGAGGTAGCTGGTAGGAACGTTGGGTTGCTCGGTCAATGGCCAGGGTCAACGGCGGCGTGGTGTATTCCGCAAATATGCCCGACTGTAAGGGCGGGCACAAGCCGGCGTGAGTAGGTTAAACGTTGAGTTTTATAAGGGCACCACGGGGTGACCAGCCCCTCCCCACCCAGCCCCACCCCTCCCACCCCCCACCCAGCCCCACCCTCCCCTCCCCACCCAGCCCCACCCTCCCCACCCAGCCCCTTCCCACCCTCCCCTCCCCACCCTCCCCACCCAGCCCCTCCCCACCCTCTCCCCACCCTCCCCGACCCTCCCCACCCAGCCCCACCCTCCCCTCCCCACCCAGCTCCTCTCTCCCCGCCCAGCCCCTCCCTGCACAACGGACACAATAATCCCCTGTGGGCTGGTGTAACCAGGAGGTTCCTACCAGTATAAGCGAGACATGTACCACGTTTCTGGGAAGCTCAACTGGGACACGTGGCGTGAAAGCTGGCAACCCCTCCCTCCATTAGCCCCGCCCACTGCTCATCGGCCTCACCCAGCGCTCAGGTAGACCCCGCCTCATTGATCCTATCGTCAGTCGAGCGTGAAGCCGAGGGAGAGAGAGAGAGAACATTTTGCACCCTCGAGTCGCTCGTCCACATTTTTCGCAAATTTTCTGGAGTCTGAGACACCCGACCGGTGGAACTCTCTCTCCCGTCCAAATCAGGGACACATTATAGAGACGGTAGCCTGACACTTCACTCCGTCCACGTGGAAGACAAACGTTGGGGACTTATATGGAGTTTTTGCAGGTATGAATTATTGCTCGCGGAGAAAACAGGGATGTCTCCGTCGTTGTGTTAGCACGCGAACGCGGATTCTTCCAGATCGTTCACGTGACCTCGCGATAGCCACACCCGAGAAAGCACCATCCAGTGCGGAGATGGAGCGATCACATCGGCTTGCTGTTAAAGTCAACGGGCGCATTAGATCGGAGGCGTTGGATACAACACGCGGGTGCCGGCTGGAGTACGCGTATCCTGAACGGGTCTGCTCACTTTTTATCGGCTGTATCGTCACACTCCACAGGACCACAGGAAGCGAGTTTCTCCTCGGATTACTCGCGATGATGATGGGCCGTATGTCTGCGTGAATTTGCTCGGTCAGAGACTTGGAGCAGCAACGTGCAACTTGCCCCAACAGTCTATTAAAGGCTAATCGGGGGAGTTTTGTCTTTGTGGGCGTGTATAGTGGTGCCTTCATAGATGATATTCACTAACAAACAGCACTTGCCCCAACATTCTATTAAAGATTTGAAGCTGTCGTGACTTGCAGCAATCCATTCTCTCATAATTTTTCGCCTGATGACGGACGCTTGTGTTGCGTCCGAAACGTCGTGATCTATTATTTGTCTACCTACGTGACTTTACCGAAAGACCCAGAGAGTATGAGTATTCTATTAAAGGCTAAACGGGGGATCGTATGTATACTGTATAATGTGAGGTTCGCGAAGGACGCTTCTTGGGAGTTGGAGGAGGTGCCCCTCCAGCAACAAAAGGAAGGCAGAGGAGCGACGCTCACAACAACGAGTAGAGCACCGGGCGGATAAAACGCAGAAAGTTGGCGCAGTAGGGGGCAACACGTGGTGCATCGGCCAGTCATCTCAGTCAGTCGACCCGTGGCACCTGCTGGGTCTGCCCCGTCACCTCCTGCCAGCGGGCCTTCGACACTCCACGTGGCCTCAAAGTGCACCTAGCCTGGCACAAGTTCCGTGGCGACGTCATAGTGTGCGTCTTTGTAACTAGGCCAACACACAACATGCGCACGTAAAATATCGCCAGTGTTGTACCGCCGGATTACAAGGGAGGTTTTGCTTGAGTAAGTCTTATTATCCGCAGAACGCGGAATGGAAACTGCACCTGCCCCCCCCTCCTGACTTAGTGAGACCGTGTTACGCACACGTGGGCTTAATTGGCGGTGACGCGTCAATTACGCTTGAGATGATTGCAATCGTTCGTTCTTGAGAGAGGGGAAAAGGCGCGTGCTGGGAGCACGTGGCTTTGTAAGGGGCCCCACGTGTTCGCGCGCCGTCTTGGCCCTCGGTATGACAAAATGTCATTAATACGCGACCGGTTTTTTTTCTTCTGGATAATAAGACGCACCCTACATCACCTAACCATGATCTGTTAATCACGTTGAAAGTGCGTCTAATAATCCAGTCGGTGTGTGTGTGTTACAAGATTTGTATTATTTTACTGACAGTGGCGAGCGGTGGTGTAGCGGTTAGCGCACGACGCTTTGAACCCGAGTTCGATTCCCGCTCACGGCCAACATCAGTGACAATTATTCGAACCGGTCCTAGGCCTCCCCTAGGTTGACTCGGCCTCAAATGAGTAGCTGGTGCGGTGTGTAAGCATCGCCACTGGGTAGACAAAGGCGGTCGGGCGTGGTGCTGGCCACCCACCCCCTCGTGTACCGTGCCGGCCTTCATAGGTGCTCGCTAGCAGCACTTGCCCCTACCGTCCGTTACGGATATACGGGGGATCTTTGTCTTTGTGGGACAAGATTGCTATAATTGTACTGACATCGGGAACACGCTTATGGTGCGGCTGACTTTCTGAGGCGTCTTATAAGGCGCCGTCCATAAATGACGTCACGCACCTAGGGGGGGGGGGGTCAGACATTTGTGAAGATGTGTGACGAGGTGCGGGTGGGGGGGGTGAGAAATGTGGCTTCACATCAAAATGCGCAACTTTAAATAAACATAGACAACACGTTCTACTTAATTAAATAGACTTCTTAATAAATGTTTTCTCCTACAACATCAGAGTGCAGCGTCACATTAAATACGCACTACAATGACAATAGTTTAAAGCGATTTGAAGCATGTTTTTTTTTGGGGGGGGGGGGGGGGTGGGGGCAGAGCTTTGTGACGTCATATTTGAGGGGGGGGGGTCTGACTTTTTGTGACGCCGTGTGACGAGGGCGGGGGGGTCAAAAATCGTCAAAAATCTCGTGACGTCATTTATGGACGGCCCCTAATCGCGAGAGGGTTAGATTCGCCGTGATTTTCAAGGGGGGGGGGTATGTTCGCCCCACCTCTGCTACAACACAAGAGAAAGCAGGCGGTGTCGTGGGAAGTCGAATATGTTTACAAAACTGGAGTTGGAGAGGACTACACGCAGACCCATCGTCTTAAGTGGCGCAGTACTCATTTTCTTGGTTCTTTCGGTAAAGTCACGTAGAATGGAAATAATAAAATAATACAAATAAAACATAAAATAATTCTCACGACGTTTCGGCCACAACACAAGTAGCCGTCCTCAGGTTTATGCACGGGCATAATGACTTTAAACCCCTCGTCAAACCTCCAACGCATTTCACAAGTAGTACTAATCGCATATCTGCATTTCCCATAAATATGCTAAATTCCTCTTGATATGCAAATTATTTTGTCAAGGCGCTCTTCGCCCCCCCCTCCATCCCAGCTTAAATAGTCGCTCCAAGCCTGGGGCTTGTCATTCAGACTCTGTCTCCTCGACAGACCTGTTCTCCACCTGAGGACGGCTACTTGCGTTGTGGCCGAAACGTCGTGAGAATTAATTTATTATGTTTTATTTTTTTTATTTTATTATTTCCATTCTACGTGACTTTACCGAAAGAAGCAAGAAGATGAATCCCTGCAGTTACGAAAGCTTTAAATCGAAATTTGGTGCAGTACTATTATTATTATTACTATGACGCAACCAACAAAACCCCGGGGATTCTTTATTGTCCCTGTGGCGATTGGCAAATTTCGAAGGACGGCTTCCTCAACGAGAGAACGATCCTGGATTAAAAAAATATCTGGAACAGGTGGCACCCCCCATTGCAGAGACCATCTCAAGGCCGCTTTATCCAGGCTGTGTGGTGGTTGCATCCTAATGTGGTTTAACCCCCCCCCCCCCCCCCGTTACCGCACATCCGTGCCCGGAGTGCCACATGGTTTGGCGAGCCGGGGTCATGAACTCAGGCACCTGACTTCGCGTCTCTCCCCCCCGCCGCCCCGCCGCCCGCCCTACCACGTGCCCCGAATCAGCTGTGGATTGACCGTGGCTGGTGGTGGCCACGATGGTTGATGGACAAGATGAGAAAACTCAATGTCACGTGTTCAGGAATGGTGGGGGGGGGGGGGGGGTGTTTTATCGGCCGTAACATTTGAGAACTCGGTTTAAGCACGGCGTGGCTGCAACCAGGATTCGTACCCGGTGACTGCCAGAATCACGATCTTAATTTATCCTGGAGAAAATCCGATGAGCTATGAAGCTTTTTTTTATTTTTTTTACAGATGTGCAGTATGGTGATGTTGGCTCTTAGTTGTCTCTGACCCCAGAGACACACCGGCCGACGCCTTTTCAACACGGAACGATTTAAAACATCCTAGACCGTGCGTATAGTGACATCCGGCAATTAATAGGCTCAGGCGCTTCTTCTTCTTTCTATATCAGATATCACGGGGCGCGTAATTGTGTGGCAAGGGTCAGGGATTACCCCAGAGCTGGGAGAGAGAAATAATAATTCCCGCGATAATTGCGCGTGTGTGTGTTCGTGTGTGCGTGCGTGAGTGTGCGTGCGCGTGCGTGTGTGCGCGTGTGCGTGCGTGTGCGTGTGTGCGTGTGCGCGTGTGTGTGTGTGGTGTGTGTGCGTGTGTGTGTGTGCGTGCGTGCGTGTGTGTGTGTGCGTGTGTGCGCGTGTGCGTGCGTGTGCGCGTGTGTGCGCGTGTGCGTGCGTGTGCGTGTGTGCGTGCGTGTACGTGTGTGCGTGTGCGCGCGTGTGTGCGCGTGTGTGCG